>NC_081410.1:683456056-683538556 GCF_030272615.1 Cryptomeria japonica | reverse complement strand
AAATGACAAGTAATTAAAAAACTTACAAGGATGAGGCATATTCATAACTTTTGCAATCCCGCCATGGATATCAACACTAGAAGCAACTCATATTGTTAGTTTACATACAAGACAATATGGGAGTTCATTATACATAGCAACTTGTGGTGGTGTTGTTCATGTTGGCTCTGTTGGACCCTGCAATTAAGATTCAATATACATTATTCAATAAGATTAATTGTGCAACATAATGAAATATTGAAAAGTGTGTTATCTTGTTGAGCTTCGCTTGGTTTCGAGAATAGTTTAATATTCTCTACTTAACAGGGCCAACCACGTGAAGGTGGAAGCTCATTTGACCCCTCCCCCCCCTAACATCACTCTAAATTCCCCGTTAACATCTTATAACATTCATTCATTCATTTTTTCTACCATTAATAAAATATAACATTCATTCATTAATATCACATAACATTCATTAACACATAATATTGATTAACATTAATTAACACGCAACATTCATCAATATTAATTAACACATATCATCCATAACCATCAATTAGCACATAATTACATTCATTAACACACAAAAATCAGTCATTATCAAATAAGGTAGATTACAATCATTTCTTTTTTTGTTTTTTATTTGAAGCTATGAAAAGACTAAGTGGAACATCGATTTCTTCATCATTTCCCCCCTCTGCAGTTGTTCTGCCCTCTGCTCATGATCTCAATGTATACCTAGTCCTATATTGAGGACGAGGACACTGAAGCGAAGGGGGGTCCTCTGCAATAACAAAGAAATGGGTTAAATTCAAAACATTTTTTATTATTGTTACAAGTATTTCATTAATTTAGAGAACATAATTGTTGCACTCTTTACCTGATGGGGCCGCATCATTTTGTCTAGCCTCAACCTCTAGATCATCTGGAGTTGAAATACTAAAGGTTACATTAATGCTAAACACCAATTGCAATTATATTTGTTTAAAGGAATAACAGTGGTCCTCTTTACCTGAGTGGGGAACATCACGTTTATGATGTTGTGTACCCAAATCATGCTCCACTTGGTCACCACCAACTACATGCTCTAAAATATTAACAAAAAAGGTTAAATTAATTACTACTCTAATTACAAATTAAGATGTTTAGTTGTATTAATAACTACATAAATAAATTTGAATAGCAAATGAATACTTCCACTACTGAGATGCACATCTAGACCTTCATGTGCAGGTGGTGTTTCATGATTAGCATTTTGCATTCCAATGTCATGCACATTGTTATCATTGCTTGCTTATTTAAAACAAATATAATCACTTTATGATGGAACTCAACATCAATTAGATTATTGGTAAAGTATTCAATTTGAAATAATTTCCATTTAGCATATTTACCTGTGTGACAAATGCACTCGAATATTGTGTATGCCCACTCAATTCTCGTAGCCGATCTGCCACAGTTGAATACCCTTGTCGGTAGGCAATTCTCTTGTCATCTTCTGTGGGCGCTCTATTGAATTCAGAGCCCAACATTTTTGCTTGCTATCATGAATTTTGCTTGCATTGTTTGATAATAAAAAAAATCGTTTGCAATTTATTAATATTTTGATGCAATATTTCGTTTACATGAGATACTTACAATTTGTGCAGCAAGTTTCATATAACCATCAGAGTCGAGTTTGTGTTGCCCGTGCTTTTTTTGTCTTGCCTTGGTTGCCTTTGACATGTCACTTAGTCTATAAAAAGTTTGAAATATGTTAGATTATATAAATATAAAGAGTAATTAATTAGTACATAATTACATTCCTAATAGTATCCCATACCTTCTTCTGGTGTTTGATGGTGTATTTCCTTTTTTCCTTTCAATTCTCTCCTTGGCATCCAAAATCAAGTCCTTCCACTCCCTCTCTAGAATCATGGGGGGACACTCGTACTTTAGGTTCCTCTCTAAATGGGTCTTGTATTGGTCCCTCATATACTTTAGATATGTGCCATCTTTTTCAAGGAGCTTGGTTTTGTCAAAGGTGTCATTTCCAAACCACTCAACCATTTGGTTTGTCAATTCACCTTTTAAGATTTTTTCTTGGTCATTCCACCTTTTAAAGCAAAAACAAACCTATTAGATTCAGAAATTAACTAAAGCTACATTTATTACAGTTCAAGAAATGGATCAAAGGAAAACTATTCTAGCAATGATATGTAATCAAAATAGTGGATTAGGTTTAGTTCACATATGATGTACCACCTTTTACGTATGGTGGGCCCAAATATCTGCAATGCAATGTAACTAAGATGTTTATAGAAAATATCATTTCCTACAAAAAATTCATGGGATCATTAGTCTAAAATGAGTGATCATAAAGTAAATTACAAGTAGACTATATATAATAATAATTTTAATGTACCTGGAACCTTTTGTATCTTTAAGCGAATCATTTCTTCGTCGCTCACCACCAATGTGGCCTGCAACGTTCCTGTACTAGAAATACGAGAAGATCTAGGAAATGATGGTATGTTATCAATAGTAGTGGCCTCTGACGCATCCTCATGTGCACCTCCTCCTGCAGAAAATGAATCCACTTTGAAATGCCCCCAAGAAAGAACGCTTGAAGGGAAATAAACACATAACAGAAGATAGAGAAAAAGAGGGATCTACCAACAGTGGGCGGGCCAATATGACGTGCAGTAGATGATGTCTTCATGCTACGTGTCACCGACATTGCAGTCGGCAATACAAGTGGGGCTAACCTCTGATGAGGCGGCGACGATATTTGCACAGGAACATTGACAACACTTGAAGAATAATACATTAAATATATCAAACATTAAATATATGAAAAGCGAAAGAATTGTAAACAAGGATGAACCTTTCTTTTGAAGATTGATAGTATCAAGTATGATGTGTTTTGGGTACTCAAAGTGATAAGCCAAGCAAGCGATAATCCAAGAAAATCGTCATCACCTGAAGTACCTGCAACACCCTGATCATGGCAACGACTTTCATGAGGGCGGATAAATTGTTGTAAAAACAACACGTACATATTTTAGTTAGTGACATAAAAGAGAATAAAATATAAACCATTATTGAACTTTTGTTATAATTAAAGCTTTCATTACTGCTTACTTGCAAGTTTTCTGTTGTTCGAATCAATACTTGCACCCTCTCTTGTATCTCATCAGTCATAGGATGCACGACTGCCAAAGCAACAATCTCTTTAGTAATTTTTCTAAGAGGCTTTTTTTATGAATTCCATAGGGTGTGTGGAATTTTCCAAGTAATCATTGCATAATCCTATTGAGCCCACATCCCCAGAAGGTGCTCAGGTACTGCAGCTCCCTTTCCCTTTCCCCAAACATTTGTCTGTCAAGAATATCATTAACAATTACAAAATTAGTCTAAATCACTAAAAAAAAGAACATAATAATGTAACAGTTTGCTTCTATCTAATTTATACAATTACAATGAGGTTTACCTACTCAGTAGAAGTGTCACGACCTACATCCCTGTCTGTGATATGTGATGGATCCATGTCGCCGTGTGACAAAGAAAAAAATATAAAAAACGTTAGCGAAATTAAACCAATAGACTTAGCAAAAAAACTTCATAATAAAATGGTATATTGGATTCATTAATTGGAGGTTGGTTAATTTAAATGGTATATAGTACATACCACCCCCATGATATTAACTTTGCTTGTATCTATACGATTCAAACTGTAATCGATTAGAATCTCTTCACCTGCACTTATTGATTTTATCGCACATACGAATACATGATTTCCCTCAAGTGCCTCAAATATGCAATTGGGTTGTTTATTAGTTGACCCAGGTCACGTACTATTTATAAAACCTATAATATTCCCTGTTGCTTTTGGCCGACCATCAATGTATACAGCCACTCGTTTACTTTGATTATTATCTTTCTATTGTATACAATTTGCTGACAGTGTATACCTATGCATACTTTTTTTATATTAAACAAGATGCATCCAATTATTGTAATTGTAACAAGGTCCGACAAACTCCATCAATTCAGCAACTTTGTTGTAACATACCTTTATGTCGTCCATGGAAAATAAGCTGAAACCATGTAACGATGAAGGTGTTATGCGATATATCCTATCATTAACACAAAAATCGGTGTTATTGGAGTAAGTTCCTTGGGCACCCATTGCTTCTGTAGATGTTTGTACCTCAGTGGTACGTCAATGTCGCATTTGGTCTCATCATCATAAGAACATGACCCCCCATGAGCAAGGAAATTTTTTATCTGTTTATTGAATTTTCTTCTTATATTTTGACCTCTTGTTGATCTCCCTATTGTAGACCTACTACATGTCTCACTTTCATTTTCTATTCCTGCATTTCCCTCACTTGACGAAGACAGATCTGACAAATACCTATTTGGGGGTACCTGCACTCCATCAAATGAGAGAGTTAATTGGCAATGAGAGAGAAATTTTGCAAATGAGGGTAATGTTGATGAAGAAGTTGGCCCTAAAGTTGATTTTGGGATTAAAATTTGAATAAGTCCAACTAGGGCCTCAAGTGTTGATAATTGTATTATATTTGCTGCTAATGTCGAGGTTTGAAAAACTGAGGAAGTTTGTTTTCCAAGTAATTTAAAAAAAACAAATTGTTTCTATAGGGTGTATTGACTAGTTATACCTGTCCATCCATGAGAGTGTGCAGGATCCTCGTCAAAGGGGTTCAGGTTCCTGCACATGTAATTCAATTATCTTATGTTAGCTAAAAATTACATAGTACACAACATGAACAACATGAACTTTGTAGACAAAAAGAGTATTAAATAATAAAAAGATGTTGTTATCAAAATCATTGTAAATTTTGTAATTCCTTACCTTTACTTTATGTAGACTATGCAAAATCCTCAACTAAATGGTTGACGATGTCTATAGTCAACGACCTGTTCCCACCAAGGGTGACAACATCACACAGGGACTATACATGAAATCAACACCATCAATTGAGCAGCATAAACATTACTACATTTGTAAGTTGATAAACAATAAATACATACATATCATAAGCATCACATGATGTATCATCATATATGTAATTGAGCATCATAATTAGCATCACATATGTGTGATCATAAACATGTAATCCATCACATATGTATCATAAATCACCATCCATCACATAGGTAATAAACAATCCACATTCTATAAATAAACACAAAGTTCAAAAAATGTCACATGTATCATCATAAACATGTAATCCATCACATATGTATTTTAAATCAACATCCATCACATAGCTAATAAACAATCCAAATTCCATAAATAAACACAAAGTTTAAAAAATGTCACATAAATAGTCACTCTCCCTATCTCCATCTCCATATTAAAAGGTGCATCATGAATTAATTATGTAATGGCATTAGAATTCAAAACATCATGAACATCATGATCATAATCGCCATCATCATCATCATCATCATCATCATCATCATCATCATCATCATCATTAGCATCATTACCACCACCACCATCATCATCTTCGCCATTGTCATCACCATCACCATCACCATCACCATCACCATCACCATCACCATCACCTTCTTCTTCTTCTTCATCATCGAGAAACTGTCGATCGTGATCATCATCTACTTCATCTTCTACTTCTTCAGTATCTTCTTCTTCCATCACATTATACTTTATCAGCCTTCCTCTTGGATCATGTCTAACAACAAATGACAAACCCGGTTTATGTGGAACCTCTGAGTAAAATACTTGCTCACATTGGCTTGGAAGAACATAGGGCTCATCCCCAACTGGTTCAAATGACCTTGTATTAACCATTGTAAAACCATTATCATGTTCAATAACAGTTCTATCGGGATCATTTTTATTCAATCGTATCCTGTACCATTTGAAGATGAACAAAACTAATTTGAAGGAATTAAAGTCACACTCAAGTATATTGTCCAAAATACCCTAGTATCAATTTTGAGACTGTTGAGGATGTATGTCATCTCTCGATGAAATATTTGTCACTTTAAAGACTGCAATGATGCTAGAATCACAAGTGTTTTTCATGTCATCCAACTTTTTTATGCAAAATTCATGACCATTGCAGCACATAGCATTGTGGTGTTTGACCTGCAATATGCCAAACATGTAAAATTTATTGCATTGTGAGTTGATAAACATATGGGTGATTAATAGATTTATACGCACCTGTTTATCTCTTAAACCATATGCTAAATCAATTTCCCTTTGTGTAACATTGGAATCTCCATTACGATGATCTTCTTTAACCAATGAAGCCACACCTTCCCATGTTAATGTGCGTCTAGAATGTTGACAACGTTCAATCCATACCATCATCCAATCAAAATTGTTTACAGTATACAAATATAGTGCATCCCACTCTCGACCAATTGTACAAAAAATAAATAGACATCTTACAACCGATTTATTTTGAAGATTAAGAATTAATTAACTACAATAACATCTTATAATTACCTCTCACTTTCCTCAATCTACCTTTCCCCGTCAAGTACTCCCCTTTGAATTTGTTAATGGGGTTGGGATCCCAAATGCGATCCACGTGGATCTTTGCTACAAACTTAAGAAGATATTAAGAAATGTACACCATAGTTTGGTATACCATATATCCCTCCACCATAGAACCCTCAGGATGTGCTCTTTGTCGAACCAAAGCCTTCAAAAATTTTAAGTGCCTCTCAACCATCCACATTGACCTAGTGTGTACAGGTCCACACAATTCAGTCTCCTCAACTTGGTGTATGAGGTAGTGTTCTTGTGCATTGAAAAAAGCTGGAGGTAGACACTTTTGCATTTCACACATTATATGAGGAATTTTTCTCTTCCAATATTTTATATCTTCTTTATGGATTTCTTTACACGACAACCACCTACAAGATATTCAAGACGCAAAAAAATATATTACATAACAAGTAAAACAAATCGTAAATATAATATCTATACAACGAATTGAACAAATATCACTACTTACCTCATGTATTTTCCAAGATCATATATGACTTGCTTGATATTATTGTCGAAGTCATCTAGGAGAGATAGAGGTAGAACGTACTGCAATAATTATAAAATTATCTTTTCATTTTTTTCTAACATAATACAATGAAAAGTACACGTACGCGCAGTACTTAAATACATAGTAAAAACACAAGAACATGAATTACCTTAATGAAGGTATGCCAATCATGCGTTTTCATCCTTGGCCCAAATTCACTTTTCTTTGATATGAGATTGTTTATGTTCGCAGCAAATCCTGTGGGAAATCGAATTTTTCATTTTTATAGCATTGATTTGCTAGTCCGTTAATAACCAAGGAAGCTCACTTATATTAATCTAGTCTCCATGGCTATTTGATTGAATGACATTTATCATTGCATGATTGGAATCCTGAATGTCACTACATATTTTGACAATTTTTTCTTTGTCACGCCTTCCATCCAATATTTTCCATAATGTCTTTGTTATATTCTTTCCAATATGCATAGTATCAAACAAATGCACAATTTGTAACTGCTCATAGTAGGGCAACCTACTGAATTGTTGGGGACAACTTTTTAGTCCCTTAGGAAGGTGGTCATTTATGCCTTCACGACCTTCACGATCATCAATTACATCATCAGTAAACAAAACAAAATAGAAAAGATGTTTTATGACATAAACCATTAGATGGAATGGCATTACCTTGACGATTAATTCTATTATATTCCAACTTTCACAGGTGAGGTGTCATTCTCCGTGGCTTTGATGTATTCTCTTCTTTCCCATCGAAAAGATGTTTTTCAATATTTCCATACTTATGACTTTTGTGGAGAAAGTGCCTATACTCATCAAACACCTGCTTTCCTAAACTTTTTGAATGGCGAGATTTCATCTTTGGACCACAAATTGGACATGCAAATTTTCCCTTTGTTTGAAGACCTACAAGATAATGTATAATTGGATTAAATATGATAATGTTTTTGTGTGGGGGAAAAAGTGACACTAAGCAAACATGCCCTAATCTCACTTTCAATCACACACTTGTGGAATATGAAAGAGCCTAGAGGTATCACACAATTGGCTACTTCTTTTTGTGGAAGAGAGAGCCACGGGCTACCTATTAGGATTTCTATTCCTTTGTTGCAAATGATAGATAGAATTATGCAACTTCAACTATTAACCCTAAAATGTAAGTATGAACTAATAACTTTGAGCACAAGATTGTAGAATTGAGATTAAATAATGGAAAGCTATAAACACAAGGACAAGACAAGAATGCAGATGCGTACCCCGAGTTAAAATCAAAGTGAAACTATTCAGGATGGGGGTGCGGGCACCACTGTCTTGATTCTGCCCTTGAAACTGCTCCTGAAATTGTTGTTTTACAACCTGAAAAGCTGTCAGAAACTTGTTGTCTGACAGAGGGACCAGGGCGCCCAACGCCACTGTCCTAGGGACCAGGGCGCCCAGCGCCCCTGTCCTGGCAGGACCAGGGCGCCCCATGCCCCTGTCCTGGTCTTTTTCTCTGAAACTTTGTGTGAAGTTCTGTCTCGGTCCGCTTCCGTCAGATCTGCAACTTGCGGCGTCCTTCGAATTCGAAAATCTGCACTTATATCTGAAAAGGTATGGTGGGTGGCTATATAGGGTTTTGCCTTAGTCAAACCCCCGCTTTGGTGATTTCCACCTCCACGAATAGCCAAGTTGTATTGTAAAAGTAGTTTGTGCAGACCTTGTGTGTGTGCAAGATCCTAAAATGCAAGTAAGCAAACTAGAGCAACCTAGAAAGTAAACCCTAATTGCTTGTAAATGATAATGTAAATGCTCCAAATCAAGATGCAAAGTGATCTAAAGCATGAATACAAATGATATAATGAGGCTTGTGCAAAGACATGAAAACAACATTAAATCATACCCAACCCCAAGGGAGGGGTACAAGCCAATCTTCAGTCGGTGATCCCTTATTGCTCTTCAATGCCTTCAAAGCCCTAAATGGATGAATGAAATTGATGAATGCTTGATGGATGGATGTTGAATGTTATTGAAGTCTTCAAAGATCTGCTCTTTCGCTGCATAGAAGGCCCTTGAAACCAAAAATTCCCTTCCTCTCAAATGAAGAAAGAGAGCTCTTATATATGAAACCCTAGGTCTTAATTTCAACTTTTAGCCGACCTAGAGATTGAATCTCCCACCAATTTCTTGGGGTTAAGCTTTATTTTATGATTGGATCGTGCTCCTAAAATTTCGGGAAAAATGTCCGGGACCATGTGCACTCCGGGCACCATGGTCCCGACAACTTTTCACCAAATTTTCAGGGTCGTCGGATATGATGATTTTAGAGAGAATCTCGAAGTTACAAGTGATTTCGAGATGTTTTGACTCCCAAAATCAAGCCCCCAAGTTCAAAATAGGACCTAATTAGGGTTTTAGATTAAATGATGTATTGGAAGAATAAAATGAAAGGGGCACACTTTAATGAAAGGGCCCAACTTCATGATGTGGAAGATGATGAAATAGAACCTTAGACCTAATTAATTTAATTAATTAAGTGCTAAAGGGGAAATGCAATGCAAAGTGCAAGATGCGCCAAGGCGGGAGCTAAACCAAGTGTGAAATTGTACCCCTTTAGCAAGTGTGTACAATTTTCAACGCTACTGTTTTAAATTATAATGTTCATGCACAACTTAAACACTATAACATACCACAAAAATGTGTTACCCTTGGGGCATCACGTATTGTCCATAGAAGCATCGCATGGAATTGAAATTGTCTTTGTCCTATTGGTTTAGAGATGTCATTGATAGTGACACCATTCCATAACTCTAGCAACTCGTCAATAAGAGGCTTGATATATACATTCATATCTTTAACTTGGTACTTACCTAATCAAATGAACAAAAACATTACATAATTATTATGACCATTTTACTACACTATTTATAATTAAATGTAGACGACTATATTTAAATGATAAAATACCTAGAACAATCATTGCCAACATTACGTGCTCCCTCTTTATTGACATCCATGGAGGAATGTTATTGTTGATAACAAAAATAGGCCACACTGAGTAAACAGATCTCATCTCTCCAAATGGATTGACACCGTCCGCTGTCAATGAAAGCCTGAGATTATGAGGTTCTTCTTTAAAGTGTGGCCACTTTTCCTCTATGTCCATAAATGTTGAACCATCCACAGGCATTTGAATAATGTCATCTTGAATTCTATTGCATGCATGGTAATCCATAAATTGTGCCAAGCTAGTGCACTTGAATAATCATTGCATACGTGGAATAATGGGAATATAGCGAAGAACCTTGCGAGGAACCCTTTTTTTTATTTGATCTGTTCGATATCTACTGATGTGACATTTAGTTCAAAATTCATGTTGTTTGTGATATATAATATGATCATTGGGACAAGCATCTATTTCTTGATACTCCATTCCGATATCTTTCATAATGGCAAATAATTCTCAGTATGAGCGAGGTAGAATATTTGATGGTGGTAACAAAAACTCACCTATCAATCTACAACAAAACAATATAATTTGTTAATATAAAGAATATTAATGGTACAACATGATTCACCATTTATTATGACATATATGGCATACCTTAGCATACGTGAGATTGTTATGTTGGATAAACCATTCATAACCTTCAAGTTCACCAACAACAATATAGCAGAGAGAAGAGTTGTTTGCAAGCCTTCGTAAAGGGCCTCAGATGCCTTCTCAAGTAGAGGGACATCATGAACAATATCAAGGTCATCTTCATCTTCATGATCAGCTGCGCAAGTACTAAATGTGTCTTGGATTAATGTATTTGTACCATCATCTTCAATTGTGTTTTGTGGCTCATGACCATCATCTTCCATGGGATCATTATCTTTAGCTTCAATATTCACACCTCCATGTTCGTCCACTTCAAAAACCATATTCTTCAGGTTGTGTTGATCCATATCATGTGCTCCGGGGTGCTCGATCTATATAAAATTGATAAACATAAATAAACCATGATCGTGATCTCATCATCAAGTGATTTATTATGTATATAAATTGTTAAAACGATATAATGAAAAACTTACCAATGGATGATAATCATGTCCACCTTCAATGTGACCATGCAGCCTACAATGTTTCTTAGTTGTTTTGATTAGAAGTCTTCTAGTCTTTAAACCCTTACAAATTTTGCAGGGACAATAACATTTTCCATCACCTGTTCTTTTCAAGTTAGACCAAAATCTAGCAATTGTCTCCTTATTTTCTTGTTCATTGATATTGTCTGACATGGTCTTTCTTCACAGGCAAGAAAATCGGGTCTAGAACTAGTTATATAGAAGTTAAAATGTTAGTTATGAAATCACGTTTCAGTATAATATACCAAATTAAATTACTTGAACATAGAAATTATCATCATTGAACCAAAACCATTTAACTCTTCTTTTTCATCTCAAAACATATCTAATGGCTTTGTGGTATGCAATCCTTGTATCATATATTAAGCTGACTAATGTCTAATTGCGGTAATCCATGAGTGTCTAATGTGAATTCATTATCAATGTTGTGAAGTCATCGAGAGTATGGTGATAGTCATTCCTTATAGGATCCTCTCAATACTGTCCAAATCAATCTAAAAGGAAAGCAACTATCCATTCCCATGCTCATGCATACTTACATGACTAATGATGCCCTTGTTTATCCTAAACATTGGAGAGACCTTATCTGACTTGCCTAATCAATGTGGTTGTTGTCCTAATATGAAATACTGAGTTCTACTTTGCCTCTGCATCAAACTTCTCACATCATGTTTCTTCAACAAAACACACTAATATGAATCGAGCCAACACCATGAGGATAGGGTCAAGTATCATGGCAACTAATCATAATACGTGAAGATGGGGTTCACATATAAGTGTTGGCTCTCAACAATGCCACACTTCCAAAAATTTTAGTCTCAAGACTTCTGCTATTGGGTCAACACTCATTGATGACCACAAGGCCAAATCAATGTATCTAGGCTTCGAACTCCTTACTCTAGGTTTGGAGGACCCTACACAAGGTCTATCAACACTCACTTGGTGTTACAATAGAAAGAGCCTTCCTCTAGAACTTTGTTTGAAACACACACATAATTGGTAATAATTGTTACGATGGATGGTCTATTAGGACGGTAAATAAAATGCTTATTCTTTTTCCATCCTTTGAAACTACAGCAATGTATTTGACTTGGCAGGGTCCCCACACATCACTTCAACAACAAACATTAGGCAATTCAACCTTTTTCCTTCTCAATGCATTTTTTTTTGTCTTTCACTGGTTTTCTCAGTCTGATACATAGGGATATCAGACCTTTCATTGCATCATCACACGTGCCTTCCAATATGTAGTCCTTTCATATTTTAGGTGCTTACACACTATGTTGTTGTTAAGTACTGATGTAGTCTTAAGGCATCTCATGAATCCATTACATGTCCACACTTGGGTTTTCAAACATAACTCTGTCAAAACAAAAACAATATCACTAGTAAAACTATGACTCTGACAATCAATACCCTTAGGACAGTCATCGAAATTTAATCTATTTCATTTGGTTTTAATCCACAAACCCTTCTGAAGGTTGCATAGGGTCTCCCCACCTCTCTCTCTGTCATTGACTACTTCAAAATACCAATCGCTTGGTCTTCCCAAAAAATTCTTCACTCTTACTGCCTTTTACTGTCTGATACATAGAGATATCAGACTGTCCTCATGCCCAAACATGCACCAAATCTAATTTGTAGCCCTGCACACAACATAATATGATACATAGCATGAACAAAGGCCTTCCCACATATTTGGGTGAATTTATATGCATTGGAGACCAAACTATACATTATTTACTCCTCTCGGTAAACACTAGGTAGGGTTTTGACATTTTTTGGAAAAACTATGATATCTTCTTTAAAACACTATGAAATTCAATACCACAAAAAGACAAAATGAAGTTAACTCTATAAACTGCAATCTTGTATTTATTTTTAATCGATTCTTTCCTACATTGTTTGATCTACCATCTTGTTAGAAATCTCATCTCTATTATGCTAAGATGGATGTTGCATCCTGTTACAAACCTCACATTTTGGCACTGGCAGAAAGGATTTTAGCAAAGGTTGTGGAGCATGGCTTTTAAATCTACCAATTATAATTCCATCTTGTGCATATGGCTTTTACATGTAGAAGAAATAAATTTGATAAATAGGCCATATGGTGGATGATAAGTGAAGGATTTTTCATACTAAAGGTGTGGCACTAGTGGCTTTGGTACATGAAGGTGACTAGATGTTGTGGAAGGAGAAATGGTGGAAGTTGGATCTATGGTAGTGGAAGTAGATGTTATTTACGCATGAAAATGTTAAGATAATACTCATAAAATAGCTAGGAATCCAACTTAAGGCATTCTATTTGTTAATAAATTTCTCTACCATTGAGCTATTGCCCCCTTTCTTACCATTCCATTGTTGGCTTGAGTGTAGATTATTTTCAACACCCATTATAAGACACATTATAGGTTCTTGGGGCTCCTAACCTAACCTAGCTTTGATAACATTTTGAGATACTACTCATGGACTAGTTAGGCTACCAAGATATGACCTTCTATTTGTTGTTAGAATGTGATCTATGACTAAGCATTAGAGGATCTTACTAACTTGGGTATCATGTTTTTATGTGTCTCTGACATGACTCTTACTAACTATATAAGGATCTTACTAGTCCTAGATCTATGCAAACATTTTAGTCATCTTGTGACAGTCAAAGAGGGCAATAGTAATAAGTCTTCATGATGGAAGTCCATTAAAGGTGGTAGTCAACATAGTGAAAAAGCCTAATCATGTTTAGAGCAATAGACAACCCTAAGAACAAGAAAAAATAGTCATGTTATAATGCATAGGACAACCTTAATGCCCAAGTTTAGAGAGCATATACAAGATGAATAATGATAGTCTACCAGCAGGGATAAAGGAGGGGTAAGTTCAGTGTCAGGTACGTATAAGCATGAATTTCCTAAGTTAGCATCAGAGTATATATCAGCCAGTATGATATAGATATTTAATTCAGATTTGTGCATCGTTGAATATAAATTAAGACGTTCTTAGTCAAGTCAATGACAGTTAATATCATATTAAGTTAAGAAGGTAAATTTTATCTATCTATTCAAACAACATTAAAATAACATAATGTTACTGCCAGACATAACATATAAATATATATATATCTGCACATAATCTCAAGAATACATAATACAATCAGATTCAAGTTATGCAAATTATGGTAATACTGCAAATTCTTATAAGGAATAACAAACTGATTATAATGAAATGACAATAAGTGGTTAATGTTGATACAAAGTAACACTAACAAGAAACTTTGATGACAATCTAATACACATCACTATTGAACTTACCCCTGCCTCATATAACCCTATGTTGTCTAGGCCCCACCATAATTAGAAGATCCTAATTACTATTGTCCTAAACCTTGCATTGACTGTCACAATTTGATAGTGAGTTGAGTTAGTCCATTAGCGAGATTGGGAAAGAGTTTGGTATTGAGTTTAGTGTTGGTGGAAGGTTTAAGGAGGTACACTACGGCATGGAATGACTATCTTGACCCTCATGTGAATGTGCTCCTCTTGAAGCACTACGACATGGATGACCCTTCCTTCCATTTCCTACACCCTATTTTCTAACCCACACCTCATAACCTTTACCTCACTTCCTATCATTATTACCTTCCATCTACCTTTCATATCCCCTCTCTTAACCTCCTTCACTTTCCTACATCTTATCCTAAACCTTAACCTCATACACATTTACTTTTACTTCACCTACCTAACCCCATTCCATCATTCACATCCTTTTATCTCCCCCCATTCACTTTCCTACCTTCCAAACCCCTAACATATCCTAACTTACTCTTTCACCATTACATCCTTCATCACTTACATCCCTATCTTATCCTAACCCACACCTCACAACCTTATACCTCTCAACTTCCATTTTATACCAACTTCCTATCACGGTACTCTTATCCTCCCTTCCAAAACACCAACAAAAAATGGCACTCGATCACTACATAGTGGTCTGACAGTCCTGCCTCAAGGAGTTTCTATCACAGCCATATATACCAGCATCCATACCCAAGGTAAGCTCCTCAGCTAGAGCCTACATTCATGCCACTTCCAACGGATGTTGGATACAAGAGTGGCACAATCTATGTTCTTCCCTATTTGATCATGCAGGTTTAGGTCATTCCCACTCCTTAATTAAGGTCTGCCCTAAGAGGTTATGCCTATAAAGAGGATAATTGATCATTTCATTTGATCAACCATCTGAATCAATCTTATTTATATCTTTTTCTACCAGACTGAATATGAGCTAGGGGGAAAAAAATTATGAGCAGGAAAATTCATTATAATAAAGATAAAACTTGATCATCAACCAACACAAATGCAACCTCCTATGTAAAATTCAAACAATTTCATCACTACATAAAGCAAATTCGACACATTGTCACAAACATAATGATGTTTTCTTCAAGAAAACATCCCGTGAATGAATTGGTTTGATTACCCTACCTTTTTTCTTCAATCGAATCTTGGTGACACCGCAATCCAGAACCGTTTCCCTCCTTGTAATGCCTAATTTTTTTGTGAATATGGTAGAGGTCAACGACATGAAGAGGCGGGATTAACGTTTATCAAATGACTTGGTTTTTTTTTGGGTTTTTTTTTTAAGTAATGCTCGCGGTCGTCGAAATTTCGACGAACATGGACACTTTTTTAAAAAACACAAATTTCATTGCCAATTCCTTCTTCGTCAAAACAAAATGTTGAATTATCGTCAGAATTCCAAAGAATGTGGACATTTTTTCAAAAAAAAATCAAATTTGGTCACAATATGCCTTCTCCATCAGAAACCTTCATTGGAATCTTAGGCCAAATGTATTAGTTCCCTAACCCCTAAACTATGATAGGAATTTTATATGGGTAGAGGGAAAAATGCATGCAAGTTTGTTAATGATAGGTGGACGAATCAGAATTTAATATGAATAAGTGGATGAATGAGAGTGGAGATTAGATCCTGATATATCATAGAAGAGGGACTACTACACAAGGCACCTGTAACTAGGTTCTCACCATGGTAATTTCCCAAGGTACCATCGAAGTGTATTTCACCATTGAATGAGTTATTTATATTTAATATTTTTTTTCTATTTTTGATTCATTTATTTCTTATTTTTTAAAAATTAAGATATTTACGGGATGATGTTGTGATAAAAATATTAAATGGGATTGATGATCCTTGATTGATTAGTATGTACCTTAAAGCAGAAAAGAATATTTGTTTGTTGTCCTGCCTGATAAGGGAACTAAAGGTAGAATTACTAATATTTGCCCTACTAAGGCCCACATGCATGTCACATAAAGAATTTTGGGCATTCTTGTGATCAAACCACTTAAAGGAAGTGTCATCAAAGGTCCTTTAATGTGATTTTGCTAGCATTATAGTAGGAAAGATTGTTAGCATTTCAATATCAGGAGATTGTTGATATTCAATAAGGATATTGAGAAGGTTGTTGAAGATTATTGATATAACTAAAGAAGGATGATAACTATCTTTATAACATTATTTTGTCATTGATGTCAAGAGATTGATTATCTAATTCAGTATGATGTTGCCATATCTTGAGAAGATTGATTAGAAGAGAATTAAGATGTTGGTAAAAGACACAGAAAGAATGTGATGAATAAAGGGAGGAATAAGTTATTTAATGGGCAACTATTACCGAGTTAGACAATGATGAGATCATGATGTTTAGATTGTTTTGATATTCTACATATGTTGTTGATTGTAAGGTTAATACTATACTATGTCACCGAGCAAAGAACCTAGTCGGTAAACCCTAAGGAACCTAGTAACTGCCCTGACAAAGAATCTAGTGAAAAGAGAGAATACCGAGATAACAGGAAGAAAGATAACCAATACAGAGGACACCGAGACTTCATAAGGAGAGATAGAAAGACATGTCTAATAGCAGATGAGGAATCCAACGATGGTGAATCTGATGAAATTGATACTGAGGAAGTTGTTTATGTGGCTATTAAAGATGGATCTGATGAAGAAAGGTATGAAGAAAAATCTCTAATATCTCACATAAATAAAAATGATTCTTGGATCATAAACAGTGGATGCTTGCATCATATGACATGTGATAAACACAATTTTGTTAAATTAGAAGACTATGATGGAGGCTATGTAAGATTTGGTAATGATGCATCATGTCCGGTGAAAGGTAAAGGATCTATAACACTTCTTGACAATGATAAATGTGATGATGTATACTAAGTTGAAGGATTGAAATACAATTTGTTGAGTGTAGCATAGCTAAACAATACATGATACCGAATAGAATTTCAGAAAGGAATTGTCAAAGTTCATGACAAGCATGGAAAGTTAGCAGCTACCAGGACACAAACAAAAGGTAATACATTTCATCTTGACTCAACTAGGAACAAGTGTCTTTATGCAAAGATAGATGATACCTGGTTATGGCATAAAAGATTTTGTCATGTAAATTTTGATAATCTGATCAAAATAAGTAAGAAGCACCGAGTAAGAGGTCTACTGAGTCTTGAAAAACCTGAGAATGCTATGTGTCGAGGATGCTAGATGGGTAAGATGACAAGATCAAGTTTCACAAGTAAGTCCTACACTTCTAAAGGAATTTTAGATCTAGTACATACTGATCTTTGTGGTCCTATGAAAGTTCAAAGTTATCATGGTGATAAATATTTCATATTATTTGTGGATGATTACTCAAGGATGATGTTAGTCATGTTTTTGAAAGAGAAATCAAAAGCTTTTCAAATGTTCAAATGGTACAAGGCAAGAGTTGAAAATGAAACAGGAAAACAACTGAAATGTCTTAGATCTGATAGAGGAGGAGAATTCACTTCTGATGAATTTAACTTATTCTGCAATGATCATGGTATAAAGAGGCAAGTATCTGCACTGAGAACACCTCAGCGAAATGGGATAGCCGAGAGAAGAAATAGATCAATTGTGGATTGTGCAAGAACCCTGATGATAGAAAAGAGGGTACCTCAAACATTTTGGAGAGAAACAATCAACACTGCAGTTTACACCTTGAACCGAGTTCAACTGAAGAAAGGAACTATGAAGACACCTTATGAGATCTGATATGACAAGAAACCTAATGTAAGTTACTTTAAAATCTTTGGAAGTAGATGCTATGTTCACAAAGATGACAGAAATGGAAAATTTGATTAGAAAAGTGAAGAAGGAACAATTCTTGGTTATTCTTCTAGAAGTAAAGCATTTAAATGTCTGATCAAATCATCTAACAAAATAGTAGAAAGTGCAAATGTGAAAATTGATGAATTTGCAAAAAGAAATGATGAAGGAAATTCCAAAGAACCAGAAGATTATGAAGAATTTGTTTATGTTCAACCGAGAAGTCCTACCGAGAAAGCTGCTGAAGAAAATGAAGATAATGTCCAGTTACCGAGTGATGAAGAAGATCAAACAGAACCTACCGAGCCTATATTAGCCAAGTATGTCAGAAGAAATCATGCATCAAGTCAGATTATAGGAGATAAGGATGATCCAATGATGACAAGGAACAAACTGAGATAGAACACATGTTTGATATCTGAATTTGAACCGAGAATAGTGAAAGAGGCATTTAACAGTGAAGATTGGGTAAATGCTATGACAGAAGAGATTGATCAAATCAAGAAGAATGACACATGGACACTAATCCCAAGACCTAAGGACAAAAATGTAATTAGTACCAAGTGGATTTTCAGAAACAAGCTAAATGAGAAAGGTGAAGTCATTCGCAACAAAGCAAGACTAGTTTGCAAAGGTTATGCTCAAGAAGAAGGAATAGATTATGGTGAGACTTTTGCACCCGTGGCTAGACTTGAGGGAGTAAGAACATTGTTGGCATATGCTGCTTTCAAAAATTTCAAGGTATATCAAATGGATGTCAAATCTACATTTTTGAATGGTATACTAGAAGAAGAAGTTTACATTGAACAACTTGAAGGATTTGTTGAAGACAAGAGTAAAGATCAGGTATGCAAATTGAACAAAGCTTTATATGGTTTGAAACAATCACCTAGAGCATGGTATGAAAGACTGCACTCTTATTTGATCAAGTTTGGTTTTATAAGGACAAGTGAAAACAACAATATGTACATGAAGAAAGAGGAGGACAATGGAATAATGATCTCAACCATATTTGTTGATGACATTATATTTTGTGGTAATGATTCCTTATGCAAGAATTTTGGAAATGAAATGTGCAAAGAATTTGAGATGTCACTAATTGGAGAGATAAAGTATTTTATAGGTTTACAGATATTGCAAATGAAAGATGAGATTTTTATTACTCAATCCAAGTACATAAAGGAAATCTTGAAGAAATTTGGAATGGAGGATTCTAAACCAGTAAGTACTCCTGTGACTACTAACTGTAAATTATCAAAGAATGATGAATCTGCATCTGTTGATGAGACACTTTACCGATCTATGATTGGAAAATTGCAATATGTTGTGCATAGTAGACCGGATATAGCACATGCAGTAGGTATTGTAGCAAGATTCTCTGCAAATCCCAAGGAGACACATATGACAGCAATCAAGAGAATTTTCAGATACCTGAGAGGCACTAAAGATTATGGCTTAGTATATGAAAAGAGGAATAATTTTGATTTAAAAGTTTATACTGATGCTGATTGGGCAGGCAACATAGATGATAGGAAAAGCACAAGTGGTGGAGCTTTCTTTTTAGCAGAAAGACTAGTGAGTTGGCTTAGCAAGAAACAAGGATGTATCTCACAGTCTACAACAGAAGCTGAATACGTTGTTGCAGCATTGAAATGTACCAATATAGCATGGATTAAACAACTGTTGGAAGGTATAAATGAGAAAGTTATCGAGCCAGTAACTATATTCTGTGATAATACTAGTGCCATTAACATTTCAAAGAATCCAATGATGCACTCTAAGACGAAGCACATATCTATAAAGTATCATTATCTTAGAGAAGAAGTTCAAGAGAAGAAAGTTGTGTTGGAATATATCAGTTCAAAGGAGCAATTAGCAGATATCTTCACAAAGCCATTGCCAAGGGACACTTTTGAGTATCTCAGAAGCAAGTTAGGGGTCCTACCCCTATCTTCTACTCACTGACTGAGTTCGGTGAAAGCATCAATTTGATGAATCTATAGAATATTATGTGTGGATTGATGTTGATTTACGCACTTTAGGAGGTCACCTAGAGTTGTGCAAGAAAGAGTGAATAGAGACAAGTTCCTCTGACCGAAACTGAGATGATACACAACAAGGCAAATCACTTCACAGAGGAAGCAATCATGATTTAGTTCTTTTACTTTTTGGCATTGTTGTCAAAGAGGGAGAAGACTATAAATGGTATGGTTGAAGGGCTAAATGGTTGACTGAATGAATGCCTTGAATGATGGAAATAATAGAAGACTAATGACAGGGGGAGACGTTTGCAAAAATGGAGAAGACTAAATGCAAGTCAACAGCTCAGAAGCCTAATGAAAAGGAAGAAGACTTCAGAAGATTTTAAACAGCTCAGAAGCCTAATGAAAAGGAAGAAGACTTCAGAAGATTTTAACAGCTCAAGGATAACAAGAGAAGTCTTACAGCAATTTGAATCCGAATCAATTTGAATATCTTGTTGGTATTACCATTTAATTGTTGGTTTTGCCATCAATGCCAAAGGGGGAGATTGTTGGCATTACAGTAGGAAAGATTGTTAGCATTTCAATATTAGGAGATTGTTGATATTCAGTAAGGATATTGAGAAGGTTGTTGAAGATTATTGATATAACTGAAGAAGGATGATAACTATCTTTATAACATTATTTTGTCATTGATGTCAAGAGATTGATTATCTGATTCAGTATGATGTTGCCATATCTTGAGAAGATTGATTAGAAGAGAATTAAGATGTCGGTAAAAGACACAGAAAGAATGTGATGAATAAAGGGAGGAATAAGTTATTCAATGGGCAACTATTACCGAGTTAGACAATGATGAGATCACGATGTTTAGATTGTTTTGATATTCTACATATGTTATTGATTGTAAGGTTAATACTATACTATGTCACCGAGCAAAGAACCTAGTCGGTAACCCTAAGGAACCTAGTCGGTAAACCCTAAGGTTATCGATATCGGTTAATGAAGGCAGAATGTCTACCGAGTAAAGTTTAGTATTTACCGAGTTATGACAGTGCACATGGGATGGATAAAAGCATTATTTAATGAAGGACAATGATTAGCTGGAGATGTATAAATGATTGGAATGTCATGCATGAAGTTTGTTAACAATCTATGGCAAAAGAAAATCGACAGGAAGATCTACAGTGCAGATTGAACCGCAATAATCTTGTGCAAGTTCCAAGATAGGACTGCAAGTCCTGAGGTAAGGTAAAATGTTTTCAGATTGAAAGATGCATTGAACCTAGTCAAGTTTGAAGATCTGATGGTAAAGATTGGTCATGGGAAATGTAAGCGGTTAGCAATTGTTTATAAATAAGGAATTGTTAATAAACAATGTATGCGGGCAAGTGTATGCACAGGGATGCTACATAGTGATTACCGAGCACAGAAGCTTGAAGACCTGTTTGAATAATAGAGTAGAAAGCCTAGCAGAGGGACAAGATAAGTCTTATGACTAGATTGTTTTGAGCAAATAAGAATTTGCTTTAACATTTTAGATGTGAAGTTGCATATAGATTTGTATTACTGTTATTTTGTAAGTGACAGAAAATCTCTTAACCGAGTGGACTTAACAGTCTTATATGTAAACCCTCTAGCAAGGTAACATTCTAAATGAGTGTTTGAAATCCTTTGACAAGGTCACTTCTAACAAAGTGAAGATTCTAACAGATCTGAGGGAAATCCCTTAACCGGGTCACATCTAGCAATGTGTTTGTAATCTTTAACAAGATTTGCTTTTAACCGAGCATACTCTAGAAGAGTATATTTCTTAGTGGGTCTGAAATCCCACAGTGGTTTTTCCCTATTTGCGTTTCCATGTTAAATCTGGTGTTATGAGTGTTATGATGATTATGTGTTTATGAGTTTGCATGTTTAGCAGTTTTGGTTAAGTTGCTGAAGTATATGTTACCGAGGTTGAATCTGTTGTTCTTATGGAAGTTTAAGTTTGTATGATTCACCCCCCCCCCCCCCTCTCATCTTGTTAGCTATTGGCATCTGTACTTTACATTAAGTATCAGAACTATCAAATTTATCACCAAGGGAAATGGATGGAGACAATGGTTGAATGTAGGATGAAGATGAATGAGTAATTGATACTTAGGATCAACAAGTGTGCTTCTTGACTTATTTATTTTATAATTTGCAAAGATGCCCCCAACTATTTGAGCATAATGGGAGATAAAATTTGGTACTTTTTTATTTATAGGCTTTGTATCTTCAAATTTGATTTTGGCATATTCCAATAACTTTTGATTTCAATTTTGATTTTGATTTTGCTAGAGGACTTTTCTTTGTATTTGCCTTTTGGATTTCTTTGTTTAAAGATTCATTTTGAATCTCCAAATTGCAGAGGCTTTTGATATTTGTGTTGAAAAAAGTATAGGAGATGGGTGAAAATAGAAGCCTGGTAGATGAGGTGTGAAGATATGTGCGTCTAGGAAGAGGTCAATGATATATTCGACATAATCTTTTTGAGTACCTCTATTAGTAATATTCATATCAAGGGATGATTGCACAACCTTAGGAGAGTTGCATTTAGGTTTAGTGGGAACAATAATAGACGGTTCATACCCTGGACCTCTATGTTGTGTATTCTATATAGGCTTCGATGGTTTAAATATTCCACATTCTTCTTTTCTAATACCTTTTCTTTGTATCCCATTCCTTTGCATATGTGAAAACCTTTAAGATTGGTTTTTTTTTAAGAGGATCAAGTGTAGACTTTTGGGATTCTCCTTCTTTATATTTGTCTAGCCATTATACAATATCTTCTTTGATAGTTCATTTTTCCATTGTGCCCCAACATAGTAAGGGAGTGAGAGAACCTAAATTTATTATTTTAGAAGATGGTTCTAAAGGTTTAGGTTGCTTGAATGTTTTAGGAGATGACATTAGTTGTTCAATGTAGAAGAGTTATGTAACACATATTCATTGCAATATCACTAATTTTAGCCTTGATCTGAAGGATGCCATTAAAATTGGATGAAGAAACTTTAAAGCAGGTAGGATGAACGTGCATGGAAGAAGATGCTTCATGATTGGTAGGACAATATTGTGAAGGGCCATGACTACTTTCCAATAATTTGTATTATTGAAAGGGTTGTTGGTCAACGAATATAGTTACTTCAACACCATTGTGAGGAAAAATAATGCATCCGTGATACATGTTTGGGATGGATTATATGGCACAGATGAATGGGAAACCAAGAAGGATGTTGTATGGGAGATCAATATCTAAAATTTGACATGGTATTTCCATGGTGATTGGTCTAACGTAGATGGGTAACTTAATGACAACTCTAGATTCACGCTCAACTTCATCATAGGCTTTAGTAATAATATTGTTTTGAGGATCAACAATATCATTAGAAAATTCCAAATGTTTAATTAGATTTGAGGTACAAAGATTAAGTCTTGATCCACCATCAGTTAGGATATATTTAATCTTCATTTTCTGGATAAAGGCTTCAATATGGAGTGATATGTTATTGTATGGGTTGATGGAAGGAAAATATTTAGCGTTGAATGTGAGAGAATATAGAGAAGAAAAGTGTCCTATCATGGCTTGAAAATGATCAATGTTAACTTCATTAGGGACACAATATTCATGGAGAGCTTTATCAAGGATCTCTTTATGGATGGGTGTCCATGTATGATGAGATGACCATGTCAAGTAGTGACAACATAATTAGGTGCTTCAATGGTTATTGTAGCTACTTGAGTAGAGCTTTACTAAATGTAACCCATAACAAAATTAGTGGATTGAGTGTTGACATTATTATTATAGGTACAAGGGATCCTAATGCAAGTTACAAATGAATTAACATCATTATGTTTATGAAATAAAATCTTATACATAGGTCTAAGTTTGTGTTAGGAGACTTATGGCCTTAAACCAAAATTTATCGTTGATCAATAAGATCTTGGATATAATTTTTAAGTCTTATACAATTAGAAGTTTTGTGTCCATTAGATTGATGGTATTTCACAAAATTTGCGTTCCTTGTACAAATGAGGTTTGGGTATTCATTACTAAGAGGTTTTATGGTTTAAAGTTGGATCAAGTTAGCTTGGACTAGCTTATGAGGACTATCTTGATAGGTTCTCCAAATGGTGTGTAATCACATCTAACAACTCCTTTAGGTTGTCCCTTGGGAATGGTCACATGTTTTGGGGCAAGTTGATGATTTTGTGAAGATGATGGTGAATGTATTTGAATGTTTTGTACATATTTAGCATCAAAACCCCATAATTGACTAAGTTCTTATTCTTCTTCAAAAATCAAGGTTTGTCACTAGATTGATAGTGGTCTTTGTCTTTTACCTTTTTATAGATCTTGACTAGGCCTTTTTTGATAGTGGTTTTTTTCTATGATCTCATCAAAGGAGTTGGCATATTAGATTCTTAAATGAAAGTTACTTTATTGATTCAATTTTTGGACAAAGATGGTGACAAGCTATTTTGCAAAAATAGGCCATGGAGTGAGGCGTCTCCACCTTTGCAAGAATGAGGCAAAGTTTTCAAGTCATTATTTTTTTATTGCTAAATAAGTTCATCACGATGATTTCATTTTCAATGTTGTAGGAGAAATGTGTGAAAAGTCATGTCGCTATCTCTAAAAAGGTGTTAATGGTCCCTTGAGGGAGATGGGAAAACCAATCAAGGGATTTTCATCCCAAGCTTCTAGGGAATAGTCTCAAGAGGTAGGCATCAATATAGGAGACCTCTTGGCAGGTGATCTAGAATTCCTTAGTTTTCCCTATGATCTCCCTTTCCTTTGTATTTTTCAAACTTAGGAATATTAAAGTTTCAAGGAAAGATAAATATGGCAATGGACTTTTCAAAAGGATAAATAAATAGCTCTTCAAAGGCGTAGGTTTTCTTTTGATGTCCAACTCGAAGACCCTTAAGGATATGTCCTTGATTTGTTGTACATGTTTTGCTAAGGAATTTTTGGGATTATGAGGTGTATATGGTTGGTGATTTGTGATGAGGGTTTGAGATGTTTGGAGGTTCTGATAGGTGGATGAAATGGGGTTTGAGGTTTTAAGGGCATGTGTTGTGTTTGATGGGAATGATGAGGAGAAGGAATGGAGACTTGAGGTTGTCGGATTTGAGATGAAATAGTTTGATTGTTGATATGCTTTATGTTTGATGGATTTTTTATAGGTAAATGAGTTGTAAAGATGGGATTGGTTGTTTGAGAGGAAATAGGGGGATTAGAAGATGGAATGGTGTGTTGAGCAAAAATATGTTGACTAGAAGAAGATGAAATATGTCTAAGATTTTGTAGATTAGAAGGTGGAGGTGTGAAAGAACCTTATTCGAGGAGTTGAAAGACATCAAAGTCTTGGTGCAGTTCGACATATCTAGCTAGTGTTTGGATCATTTAATCAGGGTTCTTTAGAATATATCGAAGCATTAAGTCCATAGCTTGGGTAACTTGTGAAAATTCTTCCAAGGTAGGTGAGTCTAGGTCAATCTTGATCATGTGTGATTTGTGATGAAAGGGAACATGTTGTCCATGATTATTTGGTATACCACTTCTTCAAAGAAGATATCATTGGATATTGAAGTTGAGAAACCTTGATAATACATGAGTTATTTTTTAGTCTGGGACCTTGTGATAGTCATAGACCTAAGGAAGATGGGATTTGGATGAGGATGATAAGTGATGATAGGATGCGATGAAAAAAGATAGACCTAAGATAAGAAGTGATGGATTTTATGATTGGATTGATGGGATGATGATGGATACCACTTGGCAATGTTATGTGTAACCAAGGGGTACTGATAGATACACTTGGAAATGATAAGGATAACCAAGAAGTGCTAATGGACACAACTTGGAAACATTATGAAAAACCAAGAGGTGCTACTGGATACAAATTGGCAATGCTATGTATAAATAAGAGGTGCTCATGGATACAACTTGGCAACGCTATTGATAATCAAGAGGATACAACTTGGAAACACTATGGATAACCAAGAGGATACAACTTTGGAAATGCAATGGATAACCAAGAGGATACAACTTGGAAATGTTATATAGATAACCAAGAGGTGAAGAATAAACACAAGACTGACATTGTTGCAAGTAGAGATGTTCTTGATAAGTGATAGGGAGATTTTCTACTCAGGGTTGACAAGTGCCTAAGCAAGATGGATGGTGGATTTTGGAAGCTAAATTAGGGTAGCCAAGGTCCTAAGCTAGGGCAACCAAAATGACAAGGGCTAGCTCAATATACTACTTAATTTAGACAAGTTCTTAAGCAATGTACAAGCTAGTGGATATAGGGAGACAAGGATCTAAATTTGACTCTCAACAAGATGATGTTACAACAAGTGTTATGAAAAAGAATTAAACACATTGAAGCATAAAGAACAAGATGATATCAAGTTTGGAAACATTATACACAAATTTCTTTTCATAAATACACATTTAAACTTCAGGAGAAAGAAAAAGGGTAAAGTGCACTTCTATAATAACATAAAAATCTGACTATTCATCTAAAAACAAAGTTTTATTAGATTCAATTGGTAAGCTCCAAGATTTATTACATTCAATTCCTTGTATGTATATCTTTCTTGTTAAAAAGGCTTTCAAACATTAAAAAAAAAACTCATTGGATATGTCTAAGTTAGTTGACCCAAATTCTTATCAATTGATTAATGCGATAGAGCCCTTACATCACCAAAAACTATTAGATGCTAGGAATGCATGTATATAGTATAAATATAGATAAAATTGTGAAATTGGAAATTTTTAGTAATATTTTTAATACTCTTTTAAATTATTTTTAATAGTAAATTTGATGATTAATTCATATTTATGATTGTTAAATATTTTGAAATTTAATATCTCTCGACAACTTTTATATAACTTTATAAAAATATAAATATACTAATATTTATTTTCAGATTTCCTAAAAATATAAGAACACGAATAATTTTTTTCTTTTCAGAATTCCTAAAAATATAAGAACACGAATAATTCTTGTTTAACTATTTATACACTATTAAAATTTACCAATGACCTAAAAAAGCCGTTGTACATTAAATGTAGTTTTAACAAAGAAAGAAAAACATTTTTTCTCATTGCAACAAGGGACACAATGCATCAATTTCCCAATAATGTTGATGGAAGAGGTGAGGGAGAGAAAGAGAGATAAATATATAGAGAGGCAAAGATGTCCAAGAAGGGGAGAGTAAGAGGACATAGAGAAATAGAGATAGAAAGAGGGAGATAATAAAAAAGGGGGAGATGGAGAAATGTTAAAGTAAAGATATATGAGATGATATATAGAGAGAAGTTGAGAGAGGTATAAGACAATATTTTTAGAAAAGGCTTATGTCATTCCTGAAATGGGTCTCAACAATAATGAGAAACATCATTGAAATATAAGGAAAAATAAGATTCAATAATATTATTTGATGATTTTATTTTATGCTTTAATTTAATTTTAAAAAATAAAATAGATTTAAGACAATAACATCATTTATAAGGGGTTGTCCCCGTATCGCAACGATTGTAGGTTGCTCACCTCCGGGTGGAGGTCTCGGGGTCAAAACCCCCGAGCCTCACGTCGTGCCGTCCAAGCTGGTTGGTATGGTGAGGTGGATGTTTATCCCGCCCCACGCTGACTTGTGAGGTGGAGGTTTATCCCGCTCCCCACTGACTGTGACTGTTCGTAGGTCCCCATGCCAGAAAACATATGCTCCGCCTCGCTAGTGCCGACAGACCAATCTAGTAGTGCGTACCGCGAGGAAAGCCTAGCACATATGTTGGGTAAAAATAAAATAAAATATTAAAAGATATATAATAAATATTGAAATAGGTTAATATTTTTATACTAATTTTTTTTAATGCTCCTATTTACAGCCCATCATATGTTCATAAATTTCGAGATGATTTCTACTTAAACTATCTCTCAATACCATAACTGTGTCATATTGTCGCTATTCTCTTCAATAGGTATTGAATGAGTCCGCCACCAGACCTTTGAAGGAACAATAACTTTAGTGAAGAAATAAAATGGGAAGAGGGGCCAATTGGTAAACGCGTCTGGAGAAGTGAGTGCGAATGAAGGAAATAAAGAAGAGCAACATGAAGGAGAGAGGCGGACCATTGTCGCCATGCGATACAGAGGCTCTGAAGAAATGTTTGGAGAAACACAATGGAGATCGAGACAAGTGCCAGCAACAGATCGAGGCTTTTAAATCTACATGCTCTTCCAAAACATCTCCTCGCCCCACTTCACCGGCAGCGAAATGAACCTCGTTAAAGGTTTTCTATTTCGAAATAGAGATTTAATATGAAAATGATTGCGTGACAGTAGATGATTATGTAACATATTTGATTATGAATTTCTATGCCTGCGTAATTTTATAATAATGATTGTTAGGTGTTCATAACAACTTGTGTTTTGTAATTATAATCCTGCTTGAAGTGGCGGGGAAAATAGGGTTGGACGAAATTTATGGGATTGCACGCTTTGTAGCAAGAATAACTCATTTGACTTTCAAAATCCCATTAAAAAGGGCCGTTACGTGTGAAATGAATAAAATCTTCTTTTATAAGTTTTTCATTCGAATTTTATTCTGAATTCATACTTTGGGCTTCACTGCATGATATCTGCCATAAGCTTTTTGCAAAGACACGGAAACATGATTGAGCAATCAATACGGATGCATTCGTGGGGTCAGAATGAACTTTTTTAGGCGTTCCCCGTGAGAAAACATTAATGGATTGAGTAACGTCTTTATAGAATTGGAAAAAAAGATCTACGTTTCTTTACAGGATTTTTAAATAATGAATATTCATGAAATTTATCTCATGAGCGGCTGCACGGAGCACTTGAGCCCCTAAAATTATTTTATTTCATGGGGTCTATTTGCACCACTTGGTGGACTATGATGGTGTTGACATTTATCGAGTATATAATTGGTATTACATGTCATTTACGATGAAAGAATTGGAGCTGTACCTGACTCTTAACAATAAATGATGCTGACGATGCTCTCCCGGGGCATTATAGCAGTTCAAAATAGTATGGATATTCCAATAAATAATTTATCAAAACAATTCCTATTCAATTTTCATGTATATTGATTGATGGTGGTGTTCACTGTGTGGAATGAAAAATGGTTACCATGCATGGAATCTTGTATTGATAAGTACAATTAACAATGAAAGGAAGCATACCTGGACAAGCAGAAAGCGTCAAACACACAAAGTGAAGAGAACGACAGCATATGACTTGGGGAAACCCAAGAGAGGAGAAAATTCCAGAAGAGGAGGTATCTGTTCAAGTTACTATCTCTTGAATTGTTACAATGGTTTATTGCCTTGCAGAGGTCTTCATCGACTTTCTTGCACAGCTAACAATGTCCAATCGCCATTTAATCCCTACCATTGCTCTCACCCTTTTTTAATCACACCGTCACTCCTCTATGACTCATAAGCCAAAACAACAACAGCTCAACTCAACCAATTTGCTAAGACGCAGTAAAGAAAATGTTGTCTAATTGTTTACAATGACCTCGTGGAGGTTTATAATAAATAAGAGTAGCAAAGATATCTAAGAAGGGAACCCAAAGTTACTCTCTAACCAAAACCAAAGAATTTGAACGTTTCAGCTTCTTAAATCCCACAGGATATGTATTATTGCCCTTTCTTGGATGGTTTGGGCTGCGGCCGAATCTCTTTCTGTCAACTGGCTTTGCACAGGAAGAATTTGACAGGGGCGCCTGGTCATATGTATTTGACTGGGTTTGAATCTGTTATGCATGGCTTTTCTCTCCATTAATGTCAACACCCTAAGTGTCTGGATCACTCAGTGCACCTCTGTCTGTGTTGTGCCCTTATATTCTCTCTCTGAAAATCTGTTCAGTCATGTTTCCTGCTAGAATGAGTCAAATAATAATGAGGACAACAGGTGACTAAGTTGATTTCACTAATTTGACTGATCCATTTTTGCGTCTATTATGGTTGCAGAGCTTCATTGCATCTTCCTGCTATTGAAAGTATATTAGAGCTTTGGTATTTCAGTTTTTGTGTGCTGTCTTTTCCTGGCATTGTTGGTGATGAAATGAGGATATAATTGTTAGATTTGCAAAGTAAACAGGTAGGTCAAAATGAACTATTTTTTTTGTGTCGTGTGATGTGATGAAGTAAGATCGTTGTTCATTTTAAATAAAAAATGGGTATTAAAACCAACTTAGTAACAGAGTTTAAAGGGGATCTGCAGGTAAATTGCAGGACTGTTTCATTGATCAACCATGTTTGTAAAGTCTTTTTAAAGATATGGAGCATCTTCCAGTGATATATCTGGAATAAATATCAATATTTGTGTAACGTCCCCTTATGTAAATTCTGTGGAATAAGGGATTATTAACTCTCAATTTCAATTGCAAGAGACTCGTTTCCAATCAAAGACTTTATAAATCCTTTATATAACTTATATTGATGATAATTGATACCACTTAGTGTAAAAATGATATATTGTGATCTATTTTATAAATGATTATCCTTAGGATATACAATCAATACCACTTATAATATGATGATCTTGATCATTATATGATATACCACTTGTAAATGAATATTTTCATAATCTTAATCACTGTATGTTATTCAAGAATTCAGATCTGTAATAAAGTGGATAATCGTTGATATCTCTGAGATAGACTATAGGGATTATGCAATGCTCTCTTGCTAAACTCCAATCTGCACTTATGGAGTTAGCTCTGCTATTTCTGATATATCAATGTGAATCGTGCTGTGAGTCTCGTTCCAAATGCTTGTCACTGTTTCTGATATATCGATGTAAGATATGCTGTAAGTCTTTTCAATATTGCTTATAGCCGTTCCTGATATGGCAATATGAAATATGCTTTAGTCTGCTTTCTATCACTTATAGCAATGATATAACTTGCTGTTTCTGAACTAGACTTTATAAGTATGCAAAGGTCATCAATATCGATTATAGCGATAAGGCAATTGCTGTTTCTGATTTGGCCTTTAGAAGTCTGCAATGTATGGTGCTGTTCCTGATTGATAGCCATAAATGTATGCCACAGATTTTGTGCCAAAAAGGCAACTGCTCCAAGAGTGTGATCCAAATATGGATAAAAAGAAGTAAATAAGAATGATTCGATCATGGTTGTAAGATTTCACAATGACAATTTATATCTCCCGATTGGACTTGATGTGAGAAGTTGTCTCTCACCATCACACTCTTTTGCACTTGAGACCCACACGTGCCACTTCATTAAGATTAATTTAGTTATTAGTTTGCTTATGTAATTCTGGAACAGTGACTTTGTTTCTTGAGCAATATAGATAACAATAACAGATAATCAAATTAAGCACACAAAGAACACCAATATACCCTGGGAAAACCTCCCTCTTGGAGGTGAAAAACCCAACAACTAATCTCAAATCTTTATTATGCAATAATCAAAGGTAATTACAATATGCTTCAACACTTGAAGCAATCAGCAAGCTAAGCACAGTATATATGTTGTCTTCAACCAAGGACAAATGTTCAAATATGAACTTATCTGCAACACATATGATATTCGTTGTCACAAGGAAGGGTTGCAGACTCTGAAATGAAGTTCGCTCTGCCTTCTATGATGGATCGCTGCCTTAGGATGATGTTCGCTGTCCTCAATCGTAGTTCACTTGTCTTCAAGAACAGTTTGCTAGCAATAAATGATGATTCGCTGTCCTTGAATTATGCTTCACTGATCACAAAAGTAGTTCGCTGATGAATGCTGAATGTAGAACATGTTCGCTGAGTGTAATCGCTGATCATAGGAGGTATTCGCTGAGTGAAATGGTGGGTTGAACAATGATTGAAGCTTTGTACTTATAGGTGACTTAGCTCTTTAATTTTCCCCAAGTCGGCTTGCAAGGAGAATATATTTAATTACAATTCTATGCATAAGATTGGCGCCAAAACTGAAATGGCCCCACACGTTTCAAACAAGATATGGTTATTGCATTATGGGACATGACTAAGGCCAAGGGCTCATTAGTCATCCAAACGTGCTAGGTCAGCCCTAGAAGGGATCTGATCTAGCTACAACACAAGTGCCCATCACACAATCGTGATGTCGTCATCTCAACATGACGTTCACCATAGCTACTTTAAGAGGGTGAATAAACACAAGTGCTGGATCATGGAATTTCTCCCATGACATCCACCATACCTACTCACAGAGGGTGGATCCACCATGCCTACTCGTAGAGGGTGGAAGAGGGCTTTCACCTCAAACTTCTCCTAGAGAAGAGTGCATTACCACCATGCCTATGTTGGCATTTTTAGATTGTTGGCATTTTGCATATAGATTGCATTAATGATATGTTGTCATTGATGTCAATTGAACCGGTAAATGGTATTCATGATATTGCTGATGTTATTGTTGTTATTGCTATTATCTTGTAACCGGTATGATAAACTTTGAGGAAGATGTTGTAAACCGGTATATGGTAGTTTGTAAGTTGTTTTCTATTAAATCCTAACCAATCAAGTTTGTTGGTTTAAGATCTAATGTTGAGCGGTAATGATGGAGACACATGTGATCATTGAATGAGGATTAGTTTAGATTGATTTGGCGCGTTTGTTTATTGTCTTGGAAAGGAGCAAAGTGGATTGCATCTAATGCATAGCGCGTGATGAGTTACAAAGTCCGATGAAGCGGTGATCATGGAGCGGTTGGAATTTTCTTGATTAATGTGAAGAGATTGTTATGATTTCTAACGGTCAAGATTGTACCGACTTGTTTGTAATCTCGATGATGAGAATTAGGTTTTTGTTGTGTTATCGACCTAGTTGATTTGTATTTAAGGTCGATGAAGTTGTTTGTAAAAAAGAGTTGGCAAAGTTGGCAAGATTGGCAGAAACCAGTTGAGTGTGTGGTTGCCTAACTGGTGGATGGATCTACAGTTTGCGTAAAGGCAGATTGAAGCTTAAGGAGGATATGATCAAGCAGATGTAGTGCTATTCAGACAAATCAAAAAAACTTGTTGTTTTCTAACAATTATAGCAGAAATTGAAATCCCCTAACCGGGTAAGCTCTAACAAGCTTGGTTACTTTCTAAATCCTCTAACAAGGTGGTCCATTAGTTTGGATTCTCAAATCCTCCAGCGAGGTTACTTCTAACAGGGTATTGTGCTTTTCATCAAAGCATATTTGTAAATCCCTTAACCAGGTGATTCCTAATAGAATCAGTTCTTAACATGACTTATTGTAAAAGCTTTAACAGGCTTGGCTCCTAACAGGGCGAACTTCAGAAGAGTTCAGATAGCTATCCTTGTGAGTCTTATCTCACCGTGGTTTTTACCTATTTGGGTTTTCCACATATAAATATTTGTGTCAAGTGGTGAATGCTTTTGTGGCTATAATCTTATTTGTTGATTTGATTAACTACTTAACTATTCTAATAAGGCATGATAACTGGAAGCATTGAGAAATGAATATGTTGACATATGATTAAGCATTTTTTATGTTTACAAGATTGAATTTGTTTACTGTTAAGTTGTCATAACAGTCAAACCGGTTGATGTTGGTAATCTTTGAGATATTATCTTGATAGAGTTATTTGTTGACAAGTTTATTTTTGAGTTTGGGAGTTTGTATCAGTTTTTCAGTATACTGATTCACCCCCCCCCTCTCAGTATTCTACCGGATACTTATTCTTTCATCATACCATCAGCCTACATGTAGAGGGTGGTTCCACCATGCCTACTCAAAGAGGGTGGAAGATACATCTCAATGTATCACTGATGCTGAGACTCTGTCTCAGCTAGAGCTTCATTCTCCACAATTCCAAGCTTGTCCCGAAAATGCACAAACTTCACTTTGGCAAAGGGGCTTGGTGAGAATGTCGGCTGTTTGCTCCTCAGTGCAAATGTATCTCAATTGAGCAACATTCTTCTGTACCATATCCCTGATGTAGTGGTACTGAATCTCAACACGTTTTGATCTATCATGGAATACTGGATTAACCAAAAGCTTCACACAACTTTGGTTATCACAATGAATGGTAGCAGGTTTTGACGATTGTTCGAACAATCCTGCAAGGAGCTTCCGAAGCCACACTGCTTTGCGAGTTGCCACACATGCTGCAATGTATTTTGCAGTACTCAATGCCACTGAAGACTGATTCCTGCTACACTAGGAAATTATGGCAGATCCCAAGCTAAAGCAAACTCCAGAAGTGCTCTTGCGATCAGTGACACTTCCTGCCCAGTCAAAATCAAAATAACCTTCCAAGTTCAATGCTGTGTTGGAAGAGTACTTCAATCCATATCTAACTGTGCCATGCAAGTATCTCAAGATATGTTTGGCTGCAACTAGATGTATCTGTCTTGGTTCACACATGAACTAACTAAGTGCACTCACTGCATAGCAAATATCCGGTCTCGTGTTAACTAGATACATCAAGGATTCAATCAACTGCATGTACATGGTAGGATTCACAAGATCTGAACTAGCTGCATCTTCCCTCAATTTCTTCAAGTTAGTTTCCATCGGAGTAGGCATGGACTTACAATCTAACATTCCAAACCTCTTCAAGATATCAATGGTGTATTTCCCTTGACGTAGGATAATCTCATTAGGCCTCTGCCATACTTCTAACCCTAGAAAGAAGTGCATGAATCCTAAGTCTTTCATCTCAAATTCTGAAGTCAACTCCTTACACCTGTGAATGAGATGATCTTCCCTTGTAACAAATTGGTCATCAACATATAATACCAGGATCAACATTTCACCATTAAATACCTTGAAGTAGAGGTTCAGATCAGCATCATTCTTGCAGAAGCCCAACCCTGTTAAGTATCTATCAATCCTATCATACCATGCACGAGGAGCCTTCTTAAGGCCATATAAAGCTTCTTCAACTTGCATACATGAGACTCTTTCCCATGAATCATGAAACCCTCAGTTTGCTCAATGGAGACCTCTTCCTCAATCACACTATTGAGAAAGGCTGTCTTCACATCCATGTGGTGTAGCTTCCATCCCTTAGCTGTTGCAATGGCAGTAATGGTCTTGATGGAAGTATATCGAGCAACTGGAGCGAAGGTTTCTTCATAATCTATCCTTTCTTTCTGAGAGAAACCACGAGCCACGAATCTAGCCTTGTATTTCTAGATGCTTCCATCAGCTGCATGCTTGATCTTTAATAGCCGCTTGGAAGATACAACTGTCTTGCCCTTAGGTCTCGGCACAATATCCCAAACATCATTCTTAAGGATGGATTGATATTCTTCGTCCATGGCATCTTTCCATACTTGCTGATTTGCGGCTTCCTCAACACGGGTAGGCTCAGTCTCATTGAGATTACACATCGAAGCAACATAACAAGAGAATTTCCGAGGTTTCTTACTTTCTCTGAATGTACCTCTAGGAGCTGCAAACTGTTTTGCCTCCTGCATGGTGTTCCTTGCCCAAAGAGGTCTCTTCCGAGTTATAACAATATCTCTAGGCCCATTAGTAGGATCCATAGGTTCAACTGGATCATCGTGCATCTCAGGTTTTGAAGGCTCCCTCAGGATTTGAAGGCTCCCTCTGAATCCCAGGATCATGATCAAGATTCATGCCTTGAGGATGAGCTTCATCATCTATCTCCATGCATGAGCCCTTGGATTTCTTGAATGCAACATCTTCCTCAAATGTAACATCTCTGCTGACCTCAATGTACCTCTGACCTAGAATGTAGATTATGTAGGCCTTGGAAGATTTGTTGTAGCCCACAAATATTCCTCTCTTGCCAGAAGGTTCCAACTTGGTTCTCTTGTCTTTAGGCACATGTACATATACAGGACATCCAAAGATCCTCAAGTGACTGATAACAAGCTTGATCCTTGAAAAGGCTTCTTCTGGAGACATATTCTACAGAATCCGATGAGGACATCTATTCTGAATATACACAACTGTTCTAGAAGCTTCTGCCCATAGAAAAGTCTGAAGATCCTAATCAAGAATCATGGCTTTAGCAGCTTCAACTATGGATCTGTTCTTTCTTTCTGCAATCCCATTTTGCTGAGGATTGTAAGGGACACAAAACTCTCTCTTGATCCCTGCCTCAATACAAAAATCACGAAAGCTACCCGAGGTGTATTCACCTCCATTGTCAGACCTTAACACTTTAATTCTTTTCGCAGATAAATTTTCTACTAAGGCCTTGAACTCTTTGAATCTACCTAGGACTTCATCAGACTCTTTGGACTTTAAGAAATAAATCCAAGTCTTCCTAGAGTAGTCATCTATGAAAGTTACATAATACAAGAATCCACTAAGAGATGCAACTGACATGGGTCCACATAAATCAGAATGCACAAGAGCCAATATTTCTTTAGACCTACTCTCACTACTATGAAATGGACTTTTAGTGTTTTTACCCATAGCACAACCTTTACAAGTTTCATTATGAACATGATTGAGTTTAGGCATACCTTTAACCATCTTCTCTAAGGTTGGAAGAGCCCGAAAGTGAAGATGTCCAAGTCTTCTATGCCACAGATCGCTTGAACTGGAGGAGTCATGAAGGAGAGCTTGGACTGGACGAGTGGAAAGCTTGTACAAGCTTTCAGATCGGTTCCCAATCACACGAGCAAATTTGATGCTGAATTTCTTTGGCCATGCGAGGACTCTTCCTTCTGAGAATGCCACTTGATAACCTTTATCCTCCAAGGCTGAAATGGAGATGAGGCTGCTCTTGATTCTCGACACAAACAAAACATCACTGAGATGAAGAGATTCCCGAATCAAGGTTGAGGGAAGTAGCACTGAACCCTCTCACAGAATAGCACGCATCATCTCCAATGATAACTTGGAGATTAGACTCCCTCTCAACCAAATCTGAAAGATGCTCTAGATAGCCAGTGATGTGTCTAGAAGCCATACTGTCAATCAGCCAAGTATCACTATCTGTGGGAACATTGCTTGACAAGGCTGAAATGAAGAGGAATTCATTGGAGTTGTCTTCCGCTTCCTTCTGATTTGAAACTTCATTGATGTTGACCCCTTGTTGCATCGGTCTTGACTGGCAGTCTCTTGCATAGTGACCAAACTTGTCACATCTGAAACACTAAATGTAGGAGAGATCTTTCTTCTTCTTCTTAGAATCAGGTGCAAATGCTGACCCTTGATCTCTGTTCCTCTTGAAGCTGCCTTTCTTCCAATTCCCTCCTTTCTTCTTGATGGATTGGGTAGCAAGAACACGAGAGTCTTCACCATGAGAGCTCTTGATGATACCTCTTGTAGCCAATCTTGATTCCTCTTGAATGCAATCAGCACGGAGGCGGTCAAACTTGGGAAATTTTGATCTCCCACTTATGCCTTGAATAAATGGCTCCCATGAGTGAGGAAGACCATTCAATGCAAGCATGACTAGGTCCTTGTCCACAACTTCATCTCCAATGGCGCTGAGCTTATCTTTCAATTTTGAAATCTTCATGAAGTAGGTGATGACTGAATCTCCCTTTGCCATCTTGACTTGATGAAGTTGTTGACACAATGCAAGTGCTCTACTTGTGTTGTTGATCTCATACATCCCCTCCAATGTCTTGAACATATCTCTGGCTGAAGACATCTTGGAGATGATGGGAACAAGATGATCTTTCACATAGTCGATAAGGATCTTCTTGGCTTTGACTGCATTCTTCTTGAATTGAAGCTTTTCTTCTTGATCTTCAGGTTCAGATTGCTCCTTTCCTTGCACGAACTCCAAAAGATCATTTTCTTCTAGGGTGACAAGTTTTCTGAATTTCCATGAGGTGAAATTCGATGCTCCTTCAAGTTTGTCTTCAACTTTCAGACCATGCACCATCTTGAATGTTGGAAATGGCGTGAGGAATAAGAAATAGGAGCGCTGCTACAAAGTCTGATCACAACTAAGACAACCTTAGCTCTGATACCATGTTAATTTTGGATCAGGCTGTAGCAATATAGATAACAATAACAGATAATCAAATTAAGCACACAAAGAACACCAATATACCCTGAGAAAACCTCCCTCTTGGAGGTGAAAAACCCAACAACTAATCTCAAATCTTTATTATGCAATAATCAAAGGTAATTACAATATGCTTCAACACTTGAAGCAATCAGCAAGCTAAGCACAGTATATATGTTGTCTTCAACCAAGGACAAATGTTCAAATATGAACTTATCTGCAACACATATGATATTCGTTGTCACAAGGAAGGGTTGCAGACTCTGAAATGAAGTTCGCTCTACCTTCTATGATGGATCGCTGCCTTAGGATAATGTTCGCTGCCCTCAATTGTAGTTCGCTTGTCTTCAAGAACAGTTCGCCAACAATACTTGGCTGATTGACAGTGGAGCGTCTCGCCATATTAGAGGTTACCATGAGCATCTCTCTATTCTGTGAGAAAGGTGCTAGATCTACATCTCTTCATTTAGATTCAGAAATTCCTCTTCATTTGAGCGATTTGCTGCTGAAGGCAAAGTTCTTGCATGGAAGAAGAACACTAGCATTAAGTTAGCTCGTGAAATTGGTGTTCGTCATGAGAGCCTATATAGACTTTCAGCTCGTCCTATTCAAGCCTTAGCACATGATTCCATGGCCACTAGTGAGTTGTGGCATAAAAGATTCGCTCATCTAAATTTCAGAATTCTTCCTCCATGGAGAAGATGGTCGTTAGTCTTCATAAGCTTATTCAAGAACATGGTGTCTGCAAAGGTTGTGCTCTAGGTAAGAACATTAAAAGTCCTTTTCACTCTTGTGAAAATAGAGCAAAAGGAATCTTAGAGCTGATTCATTCTGACTTGTGTGGTCTTATGTCTTTTGCTTCTTTAAGTGGTTTTTGGTACTATGTTACTTTTATTGATGACTTCTCACGTAAGACTTGGATTTATTTTTGAAAACTAAAGAGTCTAATGAAGTGTTGTCTAGATTTAAAGAGTTCAAAGCTCTAGTAGAGAATTTGTCTGATAAGAGGATCAAAGTTTTAAGGTCTGACAATAGGGGTGAATATACTTCTGGTGTCTTTCAAATTTTTTGTATTGAAGCTGGGATTAAGAGGGAGTTTTGTGTCCCCTATAATCCACAACAAAATGGTGCTGCAGAAAGAAAGAACGGGCCTATTGTTGAGGCAGCAAAAGCCATGATCCATGATCAAGGCCTTCAAACCTTTCTTTGGGTAGAAGTTTGCAGGACAACTGTTTATGTTCAGAATCGTAGTCCTCATCAAATTCTAGACAATATGATTCCCGAAGAAGCATTCACAGGTATTAAACCAGAAGTTAGTCATCTAAGAATTTTCGGGTGTCCAGTTTACATTCATGTACCTAAAGATAAAAGGTCTAAGTTAGAACCTTCAGGCAAGAAGGGGATTTTTGTTGGTTACAGTGAATCTTCAAAAGCTTACAGAGTCTACATTCAGAGTGAAAAGCAGATTGAAATCAGTTGAGATGTTTCATTTGAAGAAGATGTAGCTTGCAAAAGATCTAAAGGGACTTTTATGGAAATTGATAGAGAAGATCATGAGATTTCTCAAGATATGGATATTGCTGCCCCTGATTTCCCTTCTGAGATTTAGAGGGAGACTCCTGAATTAGAAGATCCTATTGATCCTGCTGATCCTATAGATAACACTGCTGGACCGAGTAATGTTTCATGTTACAAGAAGAGACATTTGTGAGCCAGGCATACTATGCAAGAGGCTGAAAAATATGCAGCCCCTCGTGGTATTTTCAGAGAAAGTAACAAACCTGATAAGTTTGTAGGTTATGTTGCCTTGATGAGTCACATTATTGAATCCGAACCTTCAACTTTTGAGAAGGCTTCAAATCAGCAATGATGGAGGAGTGTCAATCCATTATCAAGAATGATGTTTGGGATATTGTTCCTAGGCATAAAGGTAAATTTGTTGTTTCTTCTAAGTGGCTGTTCAAAATTAAAAATGCAGCTGATGGAAGTATTGAAAAGTATAAAGCTAGATTTGTAGCTAGAGGGTTTTCTCAAAAGGAAGGTATAGATTATGAGGAGACATTTGCTCCTGTAGCTTAGTATACTTCTATCAGAACTATCATTGCTATTGCAGTTGTTAAGGCATGGAAATTACATCAAATGGATGTAAAGACGACATTCTTGAATGGTGCAATTGAAGAAGAGGTATTTATTGAGCAGCCATAGGGTTTTGTGATTCATGAGAAGGAATCAACATGTATGTAGATTGAAAAAGACTTTGTATGGCCTTAAGCAAGCTCCACGTGCATGGTATGAAAGAATTGATCATTATTTATTGAGCTTGGGCTTCCTCAAAAATGATGCTGATCCAAATCTCTACTTAAAGGTAATTGATGATAAAGCATTAAGACATTTCATGAAGTCTGCCCAAGCTGGAAAAGAATAAGGAAAGTCTATGACAAAGTCCGCCTTGGCTAGGAAATAGTTTGGTTGGTAGCAAGGAAAGAAAAGTATTCTCTCAACTCTGCTATGCCAAAGAAAGAAACTCATTAATCTCGCCAACATATGGAATACAATCTATGAAGTCCGCCCTGCCTTGGAAAATTTGATCAGCAAGCAAGGAAAATATTTTACCAACTCCACCATGGTGAAGGAAAGAGAGTCTGCCTAAGTTCGAACAAAGGGAAAGAAGAAAGTTTTACAAAGTTTCAAAATTTGGAAGAAGAAAAAAAGATGGAGTTCGATTCATGAACTCAAACTGAAAATAGAAACTTTCTCAAGGAACTGAACTCAGACTAGAAACAAAATCAGAACTTTCCCAAGTGACCGAGTTCAACTGAAATGAAAATAGAAACTTTCTTAAGAGACTAAACTCAACAAAGAAACAAGACATGCCTAGGTTCGATGAATGGAAGAAAAATAGAAATAAAACTAGTTCAAGATTGGAATGACCAGCTGTGTTTCTAATTGCAAAAATTCGAACTACTTGAAGGTTTGTACAAATGGTCATTCATTCATTCATGATGAAAGCTCGAACTTGAGGAGAATTTTAAGAGTTTTTCTTGGCAAGTCTCAAGAGTTTTCAACAAGTTTTGAGAGTTTTCAAAAGATTTTAGGAGACTCTAGGAACAATTCGAAAATTATCAAGAAGCTGAGGCATGATTGTGGGGTTTTCAATCCACTTTTCAAGATTTTTGGGAAATTTTGGTCTGATTTTCACAAATTTTGGGGACTGAGTTTTCCATTTTCAGATTTCTTGAGGACCAATTTCAATTCCAAATTCTCAAATCAGATCAAGTTCTTTGAGTATTTCCAAATTCTAAGTGCTTATAACCTATCAAAAATTCTGAGGAATCGGAAAATCAGAACACTCTGCCATCAAACCTTCAAAGTTTACGCTCAAAATGAGGATTCTAACTTAATTTCTTTTGGTTTTGTAGGTTTTGGATGAGAGCTAAGGCGAGATCATCGCAAAAAACACAAATGGAGTTTCAAGCCAAATTTGGAATTGAAGACAAGTCCACGAGCAAGGTTCGTCCAAGCATAGAGATGGCCAAAATTTGGCTAAGTATGAGAAATACTTCACAAAGGGATTCTTCCCCAAATTCGAGGCACTTGAAAGAATCTCAAGGCATCAAGAAAGAAAAGTCCTTGGACTTGATGGAAAGAATTTCAGACTTCTTGGGGAATTTCATCTACAATCCCAGACCTATGGAAGCAATCAGAACAACTTCTTGAAGGATTTCATCTTCTGAAGAAGTAAAGACAAGCTCCCAATCAGAATTAGATGGCGACAAGAAAAAATGAATTTCCATACTAAGACAATTTCTTCACACAAATTGGAGAATTCAGGGAATACATCCAACACGGTGAGGTGGTGCCTCGTCATCTTCCAACCAATCAGATTGTTCCAAGTCGACATGTCCAAGTTCAATGAACTTGACCTATCCACAGAAGCTTCTAGAGGGCACACTTCACAATGCAACAACCTTATATTTTTATTGTTGGTTCATATTTAGCAAGAAGGACAAGTGCCCCCAAATGTAATTTTCTCATTGGTCAAGGGGTAGTTAGTTTTAGGAAACCCTAATTAGGTTTTTATCTTTCAATCTAGGCCCTTAATCGCTGATTCAATCCCGGCCATTCAAAATTTTTGGACTCCTGTATAAGGTTGCCTCCTCTCATTTGGAGAGTGTGTGAGGTTTTTTTGAAATATTGTTGCAAGGTCATTTCCAGATAATACATTACTTGTGTGCTTTCTCTTAAGGCTTTGTAATCTCTTTTATCTGAATGATTAGCAAGGTTTTCAATTTCCTCAACACAATAGTTTAAGATTTTATTTCATGTATGTTAGATTGAATGCAAGATTCGATAAGTATTGATTTGTGGTGTTTCTCTACTCATACTTTTGGTGAATGGATGATTTTCATTCACTGTGCAAAGTTAGTCTGAGCTTTCCTTTGTGTATGCTTAACTTCCGATCATAAGCACATCCCTTGAAGATTGCATCCACTTTGTGTAGTTGTCCGAAGTGAGGTGAAGCAAAGTGTGGTTATTGAGATCACCTAATCAATACCGTTTCTTGAATTCCTAGGAATAGATTAGAGCTTCTAAACCTTGTCTCCTTTTCAGTTTTTCCATGATCCAAGTCCCAATTGATAGAGCTTCATTGTCTAAACCTTCATTGTGAATTGAACAATTCAAGCGTAAGTCCCTTTGTGTATTACCAGCAAATCACAATGCCCATTGAGCTTATCCACGCATCAAGACTTGACTAAAGAAACCTTGGAATCACCATATGATCTTCTAGCAATCTTAGCATAAGCAGTGATTTGTCAAGAGAGGATAAATTATCTTTGGGTACTTTATTCTAATGTTTGGTAGATGATAAAACAAACACCAACAGAGCAAACAACTGACATTCTCATCAAGCCACTTCCTAGAGTGAAGTTTTCTTATTTTCGAGATAAGCTTGGTATTTTGGAGAATGATGCTCTTGCTGAGAGAGAGTCTCAACTTCAATGATTCGCATTTCATGTTGTAATGCATTTTTCTCTGTGATGGAGAAATTTGATGTGAAAGTCCTTGCTGCTCTTTCCACTCATGGGAGTAGCCATAGTGGATGTCATGTTGAGAGACTTCATGACAACATCATGTTGAGTGACTTCGTGATGAGAGCTTGTGTTTATTTCAAACATGAGAGTAGCCATGGTGAACATCATGTTGAGTGAATCCATGATGCTATCACGTTGAGAGAATCCGTGATAAAGTTTTGTGTTTTACACATATGGGTGTAGCCATTGTGTTTGTCATGTTGAGAGACTCCATGACTTGAAAATTTGTAAATGATATCTCCTTTGCTAAGAGGGAGTGTTAATGTTGGTAGCTACAGGAGACATCATCTGTACCTGTGATAGTTGCGCGTATCTAAATTTATCATTTCTTCTGTGTTGTTGTGTCGAGCATTGGCAGAGGTTGGATAGTTGTGTTTGTTCAAGCACAAGTTGATGTGATATTATTGTATCAAGATCAGCTTTTATTGAGTTTGCTACAGACATTCCATATTTGTCTTTTGTTTCATATGCTTCAGATATTTGTATGTATGATCTGTATATGATCATGTGGTTGTATCGTTGAATAGGCTATTTCTGTTGCCGTTGTGTTTATATCTATGACATGAATGTGTAACCGTTTCCAGCTATGTTACCCAGAGTTTCCGGGACAGGGACGACAGGGGACGGCGAGACGCATTTCCGGGACAGCGAGGGACGACAAAGGGGATGACTATAATAAATATAGGGAAAATTTAAAATATATAGGAAAATTCTAAATGTTCATATGAAAACATGGATAAACCATGCATATATACATTATATTCATATGAAATCATGGATATAGCATGTGTATGATACTATGAAAACATTTTAGAATGTAAATTCTAAACATACAACATTGTCAATAGTCGATATGCAATTATGCATTCATAATTCATAATTTCAATTCATTCACATTGTCAATATGCATATCATAATAGATATTAAAGAAATAACATACAAAATGTCAAAATGCCCAAAGGCTACATTGCTGCCATATAGTTTCATTGTCAATTACAATATGAAAATCAAAATAGTACTAATGAATTAATATTTTATTATTTTGATTTCCTATTTATAATTTATTATTTATTAATTTTAAATTTTTAAATGTTTAACAATTAATTTAACAATTTAATATTTTCTATTTATGATATGAATTAATTTTAAACGTTTGATATGAATTAAATTTTAATAAATTTAAAATTTAATTGATGTTGCCTTATAATTTTTTTAATAATAATTTGAATTAATAGGGGCCCATATTAGAATTTTTTTTTTAATATTTTTTAATAGTCTTAGATGTGGGGGACGTCTCGCCGTCCCTGAGATGGATTGGGGACGTCCCCTCTAAATTCTTGGCAATTTGGGGATAGGGGGAAACGTCCCCTAGTCGTCCCCAAGTCCCCGAAACGTCCCTCGAACTGGGACGGGGGTTTTTTAGGCCGGGGATGCGTCCCCGGGTTTCCTTGGTTTGCAGCTATCATACCATCATGCCTTCTTCCTTCGGCGTATAGTCTTTGTTATTTATGTTTTGTATGTTTCTGAAGATGGATCGTTTTAATATGCATTTCCACCATTGTCAATTCCATTCACGATGGGGAATCCAAGCGTCGTTGGTTTCTAGTGTTCGCGTGGTACTTATGTTTGCGGAAATATAAAACGGCATTTGGTAACTGCCGTCAACCTTTTGGAGGTAGCATCGGGTTGTATTTTGGCAACATTAGAGGCTATTCGCAGGTGGTCTGAAGCGATTTTGAAGAGAGATTGTCGGTTTTTAATGATCTTTGTGAGGTTATTTGATTCGCGAGAGAACAAAGACAGTTCATTAGAATTGCTCAGTGATATAACAGTGAGTTTTATTATCACGTGATTAAATTCTAAGTTACCGGGTTCGCCCTAGGACGCCCCTGGTACCGGTCCTGGTTCAAACGGGTTCCTGGTTCGGGTCCGGTTTGGACTGGGTTTGAAAAACCCAGAGGTGGTTCATCCCTAGTCGAACCCAAGCGAGCCCAAGTGGAACCCAGTCGAACCCAAGTGGATCCAGGTCGAACCCAGGAAGTTGGGTGGCCCAAAAAAGCAAATTATATGCAAAAAAAATTATTATTTTTAATTCTGCATGCTAAAAAGTGAAACTTATACCCTAAAAGTGACTTCTAAAACATTATATTCACTCATTTCACCTCTAAAAGTGGCATTGGCTCATCTTATGTCAATGTCAATGAGGAGGAGGAGGAGGAGAAGGAGGATGAATTAGATGATCCATTTGATGATTAAACTTTATATTGTTGAAAGTTGAAACTTGAATATTTTGTCATTTTGATATTAAACTTGATGTATATGATGCTATTATGGTATCATCATGATGCTATGATTACAAGCTTATGTTTGTTTTGTTGTTTATATGGTGCTATGTGACATGCAAATTTTAATTCATGCTTATAGGCTTCACAAATATCAATATATATATATATATATATATATATATATATAAAAGATTTACATGTTTTTGTACTAACGAACTCAAACCCCTTTTCAAAATTTTGCCGTACCAGCTTACCGGGTTCTTCGAACCCGAACCGGTGCCCGAACCCGAACCAGTAACTTAGATTAAATTTTATATATATGTTCTGTGATTCAAAAGGAAAAATATATGTGCAGTAGATGTCTAATCATGTAAGGACATGCTACTGGTAATTGTTATTTGATTTGAAGACTGTTGAAGAAGTCATTCTTCCATAGAAGCTTGTGAAGCTTTGTATTGAATCTCTTGATTTTTAAATAAAGGATCAATTTTGAGTGTGGCTGGGTTTTTCCCCTCAGGCAGGAGGGTTATCCCAGGATAAATATTTTGTGTTGATTTGTCCTTGTTTTTATTTATTTTAAGGTTCTGATTATTGCTCTTATGGTATTCTGGTTCAAAATTTAACAGAATTATATGCGCTAACTGCGGAAGCCTCTCTCTCTCTCTCTCTCTCTCTCTCCCTCCTCAATTTCTGCCAAAGCATATGCCACTCTTTACTTCTTGTCAATGTTTGATCCTAGATCAGCCATATACAATGCAACAAACATCGGCGCTGACTGATCTGTATCAGTGTTTACTATAGCTTGCTTCTTTAATATAGCAGAAAGCCCTCTTTACTTTTTGTCAATGTTCTGATCTTATTTCTGTTGGTTACAGACCATGTTCAGGTAAATTTCATTGAAACATATAATATTTTCTTCAATCTACATTTAAGTTTCCTTCCATCATTACAGAAGCCCTTCAAACTCGTCCATACAAACATCATTCTATAATTCTACATGGAAGGTGTCTTCATATCCATTTAATGTGCATCTTCCGTCTTGGGGAGCATTCTTGCCCTTAAGGATCTCTGTCATCAGTGATGCTTTTAGGAATGCTCCAGCTGACCATGTCCTGATATGCACACTTTGAATGGAGATCTCTTTTCTAAGAGACATGGCTTGCTATCAAACTTCAAGCACTGCTTTATACTGCCTATTACTAAAGGTAATGTTTATTAATTATATTGTTATGGCCGCCCTTACTAATTGTGCCATTTCAAGGATCGCCACCCATAACTTGGTAAAGATATTAAATATTAATGTTGTTGCTGCCTTTATTACCCAAGGAATCGCTGCCCAGCAATAATGAATATTAATTATTATTGCTTCCTAAAGGCAATTGCTATTCTTGTTTGCTGATTGCCCGAATCTTTTGGCTACAATTTGAGATTGCTTGTCCTCAAGCAATGGTGGTTTCCATCATGTCCACTAATTTTTTTTTTCTATATGAGGATCCCAAACCAACCCTTGGAGATTTGTAATCCTTAGATCCTCCTTGTGATGTATTTAGCTTTTGCTGCGCAACTCTGATATTATCTCAAGTTGCAAATATGAACTAGGATATGTTTTTGTCAATAACTCTCAACAACATGATCAAGAATTGGAAATTGGCAAGGTTCACAATTTAGAATAAGTTTTCTCTCATCCTTAGCGAGGAAGGACAAAAAGTCATCAATCTGAAAATCTATTTCTCTTTTGGCATCACTTGCATTTGCCAAGGATCAATTTAGTTGACCCAATGTTTGCACAATATCATGGATATCTCTTTGCGTTAAAGCAAGGGTAATCTTAACACATTAAGATGAGGATTAGAAGCATGACACACATCTTATGACCTTAAATGCAATGTTCTTTCAAAAATGAATTTATATCTTTTTGTTTTATTTTCATTATTCTCGCATTCTGTAACTAGTCCAATCAGGGAGTTTCCAAAATTCTTCTCTTTCATTTGTATTTTGAAATCTTTTTGATAGATTTTTGAAGTTCTGGTTACAGTTTGGCTTCACAATTTCGATAGTAGTCTATTACAGGTTTAAGAATGTATATTGAAATGGTACATGGGCATTGGCAAAGTTTTGTTTGTTGCATGAAAATAGAGGCCAAATGTAGAGCATGTGAAGTAATTCTTGAAGATGATTTTGTGATTTAAGAACCATATTAAAATATCAGTAAGCTTTTATTAGCTTGTTTTTATAATTTGAAGTGGTGCCAGATTTAAGTGTTCAAATTAGATAGAGATAATTTTCATAACTTGGACAACAAAGATGCATCTCATCATTAACTAGGATCATTTCCAAGGTACATCTGTACATGTTAGGTAATTTGGGGCTTATTTTGATACTTAGTGAATCAGTTTTGGAGAATTTTTTTAGATCTTATTATCTCTTTGTGTAATCCAGTTTTATGATATCAATGAAATATGATAGTTCAGTCTGGAATGTTGTTTATAAATTTGGGTGTAGTGAGTTGTTTATAGTATCAAAATAAGCTTGGTATTTAAAGAATCTCAAGGCATCCAGTATAAAATTGTATAAACTTTATACAATTTTTGTATAGGTTTTCATAGTGGTATTATAGCGATGTCTTGCTAGCTTGTGGGGTACGACGAAGAATGAAAGAACCATGATAGAGGAGTTACAAGCAGACTTTGTTTCAAGATACCAAGATGGGAGTTCAGATGGGGCCAGAGTGATGATTGAATTGCTGACATGATAGCTGCAAAGGTCTTATTTGTGCCATCAAATGTGGGTTTAGTTTATGCTATACTGTTCAGTCTACCATCGCCTTGATTGTTTCCCTAAAATCTTGCTAACTCCAAATATCTATAATGGTATAGCCACCTTGAGCTCCTTGGTCTTTCCTTGATATTCTCCAAATAATCTAATACCAAAATTGTAAATGGGTAAATGTTTCTTAAGGTCGTCCTTAATTGACATTAGGATTATGTCATAGTGATTTTTTCTTCCTTGGATAGATGTAATTGGTTTCCTGTGGGAATCATTACCATTGAGGAACATGGAGCCAAGAGACAACAAGCAGAATGGTAAGCAGAATTGAAGATTTAGTCAATAGGTTGAATCCAAATGCAAATCCAAATGGCTGAGATGAGAAATTCGATGGTGCATCAACGTGGATCTGATTGTGCACTGCTTGTGGTGAAGGAAAAAGATTGAAGACAATCAGTAGCACTCATATTGCAGAATTGATCTGTAATTCGTGGATGAATTCCTTTAAATCTGAGATTTGTTGCGAGGCTTTAAGCCCTGATCATAATGTCTACTGACTCGATGTAATTGTTGTGAATGAAATAAAGACAACATTTTCTATATGCATTTGTTATGCATTTGGAATTGTTCTGTTATTTGATTACCTCTAAACATCAGATGCTTAGATCTAAGGTTAGGACCACAGGGTTGGACATTGCTGACTTCAAAACAAAGAAGTCTTGTGTGCGTATTGCACCGCAAGTGACTCTCAAGATGTCTTTCAATATGTTGGTGTTATGACATTGTTGACAAAAGGCCAATTATGACGCAATTCGCAAGGAAGCATCAAGTAGAGATAAGTGTTGACAGAGGATCCCAGCCTTATTGAGGCTGTTAAATAAAAGCTCTATACAGTCTTCATCCCTGCGTATTATAGGATGTTCCAAACGTGTGAAATGAGAGGTTCCTTAAAGTCAACATTGTTTTGATATGTGTTGGGAACATAGTTGACATGAGGGTTTGTATGAGAGTTGCCTTAAACACTTGTTGGCAAAGAACCTTCTTCAACATCATAGAAGAATCGACAAATTGTACATTGATACTTAAATGTGAATTCAACCAGATTGCTGATTTCTTTGTAATTGAAATTTGTTCCATAAATTTTTGTTGTGTAATTAATTAGACACATAAGCCATACACTACTAACATATTGACAATCATACCCTCAATTTCCAAATTGTTCTACCCTTTTTGTGCACGAAAGGATTCCCAACTGTCTAAGAGACACAACTGCTCTATTGTTACTCTATCTGTATAGGTACTTGTGGTAAAACCACCACTAGACACTATCAACATTCTAATGATTGCTTAAATAGTGGGTTTGTAACTGCTGAAGGTTTTAATTTGCAGTTTCATTTCTGACAGCTGTGTTAACAGGTGGTTTCATCATGCATCTATTTATTCATTATCTAATAATATAGTTAAATTTATCTCAAATTGGTATTATGGCTGAAGATATATTTATTTCTGTTTCTATTTCAATTTCCTTATTGTTTTCCAATTCTCATTTCATGCCCCTTCCCAATAAAATGTCTTTCCTTTTATGCCTCCACATCCAAGCGAAGAGATGCATCCCTTTGAATGAAGATCTCTTTTCTAAGAGACATGGCTTTCTATCAAACTTCAAGCACTACTTTATATTGTCTATTACTAAAGGTAATGTTTATTAACTATTTTGCTATGACTGCTCTTGCTATTTGTGTCATTCCAAGGATCATTACCGATAACTTGGTTAAGATAATAAATATTAATTTTGTTGCTACCTTTATTACCCATGGAACTGGTGCCCAGCGATAATGAATATTAATTATTATTGATTCCTAAAGGTAATCACTGTTCTTTTTTCTGATTGCCCAAATCTTTTGGTTCCGATTTGCATGCTCTGAGGTTGGTCAGTGGCGGGATTATGACAGAGAAGGGTTCGTCTGCTCTTTCATCTTCTATGTTTCATATATTTTACCTTGTGTCTACTTTTTTCATTTCGAGAGCTTCTTCAATTAACCTTTTTTGATGTTATGCATATTTTTTATTGAATATTAAAATCTGTAGGGAGAAGTTTTTTAAACTCCTTTTATAATGAATTGCCTATGTGCTTCTGAGCATCGTCAACACATCTTGGTTACGTCTGGACATTGATATAATTTTGAATATTTATTTGTATCTCACAGTATGCACTAAATGTATGCACTACCCTTCTAGACAATTCCTCTACTCATTATATTAGTACTCTTGCTTGTTATTGATGTTGGGTAAATGACAGCATTAGGGGAAGAGCATCAGTTATCGTTCATGTTCTAATAACCGTTCACTCCTTGCATACCCGACCCTCCAATTACTAACTTTCAAAAAACCAAAAAACAAAAAACAAAAAGTCATTACTAAATTTCACATGTATCAATAGCCGCTCATGTTTTAGCTTTTTTGGATCATAATTGGCCCATTTGTGCATCTTTATTGGTACCCATATCACACAACTATTGACATTTGTGCATAAGTATCGGCGATTTTAAGTACACGGTTATTGGGGCATCTTTAAGTAGGTATCGGGCGACACTTTGAAATTTATACTTTTTGACCCTTGTGTGCATAATAGATCTCACAACATGCATTATTACTACCCAAAAGCCAAAACAATAGCTATAAACAGTTAAGTCTTATGCGGAGACAACAAAAAAAATCATCCAAATCTGATGTACTGTTTAGAATCTGTGGGTGCACGAAGTTAGCTATAACGGCTACCGGTATGCTTCTCCTAGTGGGTATAGATTGAAACGATTTCAATCTTTTGAGTCTTAAGAGAAATGATGAGGTTCCTAGTTACTTTTGAAGAATGAAAAAAGATGGTTAATTGTGGATGGCCTAAATTCCTCTTTGAGAAGGAGAGATTAGGTTATAAGAACCTTTAATACTTGCATCGATATTTTGAAGAAAAGGAGATATGCATTATGAAAGCGTGTGAAGTGTTTGGTAATATTTACACTTCCTTGATGGAGTTCTATTTATTTGACATATCTATTTATGATACTTGTGCATCCCTTTTGAAGAGAGTCCTCTCTCCTACTCCTTAAATGCACCTTGTGAAGGTGACATGTGTGTGTATCCATGGGTAGAATATTGTGTGCATTTATGAGTGTAAGAGTGTCTTATTGTATTGTAGTACTTAATTTCCTTGAGGGCATCCTATAGCTCAGGGGTGAGCTTGTGAGCAAGCCCTATGATTGGGAGGTGACCCTCCATTGGCCTTGTTACCAATCTTATTTTGTGGGTACTTTTGGAGTTCTTGAAGTGTTTCATTGCCATTGAGATATAAATCTTCATCCTTATACTTTAGGATGAAAAGGAGTTTAGTAAACTTGAGGTCCAAGTTATTGTAGAATATATGTTGTGTAAAAAGACTACATGTAAATATTTTTGTTGAAAACATATTTGCTTGAGAAAATGTTATATTGTATAGTTTTATACATAAAATGACTTCCTATTAAATCTCTATTTAGAATTTTTTATCAAATGAATGTAGTTGAAAATGATTACAAATGTTTTCGTGTTTGTCTATAGTATTAAGTTAGAAAATATAGTTTATTAATCTTTGGCTTTTACATTATATGAAAAATTTATCTATTTTATCTTGTTTCAAAATAAAAGTATCCTCCCTTTGTTAAAGTTTGTGTCAAAGAGAGATTCTTAATGTTAGTTTTTTAATACATTTTAAATGTGTATATATGAATACACATAAATATATACATTTACATTTGAAAAATGTATATTCCTTTTGTTCTTGGTTCTATTTTTAGTTTATTAATCTTTGGTTCTTACATTATATGAAAAATTTCTCTATTTTATCTTGTTTCAAAATAAAAGTATCCTCCCTTTGTTAAAGTTTGTGTCGAAGAGAGATTCTTAATGTTAGTTTTTTAATACATTTTAAATGTGTATATATGAATACACATAAATATATACATTTACATTTGAAAAATGTATATTCCTTTTTGTTCTTCGTTTTAGGGGCATTTAAACTTAACCCTAAATGTAGGCCTATGTTTAAAAAAATAAAGTAAAAAATGCAAAGGGGTGGCAATACAGTCGAAGCCCTAGGCACCACGGTTGTTGGCCTATTTAACACAATGTTTATTGTGTTATGTGTTCTTTGAACCATAAATCATATTAGGACTTATAATTATATTTTAAAGCTAATAAAAAATGTATATAGTTTTGTTCCAAACATGAACATATTTGATGGCATTATCATAGCACATGAAGTCCTCCATGTTGTCAAGAAAAAAAAAAACAAAGGAATGATTTTGAAATTAGATGTTAAGAAAGCAAATGACCATGTACAATGGAGATTTCTAATGTTGATATTAAAGAAATTATCTTTCCCCTGATATTTGGCTCGTCAACAATGTCCCATGTGGGTTAGGATTTTGTGGATTGCGATTGATATTTGCCTCTTGTCAACAATGTCCCATGTGGGTTAGGATTTTGTGGATTGCAATAGGAGGCCCCCCTATCACCTTTTCTATTTGTTCTCATGGCTGATGCACTATCCAGGATGATTGATTCCCTTGTTGCATCTGGGACATGGACCGAAATCAATGCCATCTTGATACAGAGAGTCTTGGAGCTTGGTTCAATACACCTTCTTGAGTGTCTTGTCCTACTCAACTCTGCAACTACTCAAGTCCTTCCTATGGCACTTAGTAGGGGTTATGATAATGAGACCTCCAAGGTCCAAACCTTCTTGACTTGCCTCCTAGGTATAGCCAATGGTTTCTAGACAATCAACTCCACTCCTTGAGGTTGCCACCTCAATCACACACACACTCCTCTCCTGGGCTCCAACTAGTCCTGCAAGGATCTTAACACACATTCACTTCCTATGGTTTCCCAATGCATCTACCAGGTGTCTTTAATGTATTTTGAGGCTTAAGGCTCACCAAACCCTTCACTTTAGCTTCCTAACCCTTCTAGGTCCATATCGGCTCAAAATAGGCCTAATTGCATTAGTCCTCCCTAAGCAGGTTTAGGGTCTTATTTTGCAAAAGTCCCAAACAAGCATAGAAATAAATCATGGATTCGAGTACCCTTTTGGAAGTTACAAACAATATTGGAAAAGTGCATCTGGGTTATCCACACAAGTGGGGTTTCCAATGCTGCACTGTTTGAAGGGTTTATGCCTCACCGGTGACCTGGCAAGATGGGACTAAAACTCTTCACTAGTCAAATCTCCTGCTCCAAACAATTTGGAAATCTTCAAGGGCACTCAGAGGGCTTTCCATTCATGTGTCACTTGGTCTTGCACCAATCCCCATGTGCTCATAAAACACACCTTTTTTGCTGTCCTAACCCACCTACTCCCAGCGGTGAGCCTAGGGCTTCATTGTTTCTCCTCCTCCTGGACCTGCAACACCGCACACCCTCTTCTAAAGCTATGTACAGACCCTAACATAGCATTTTTAGTGATTTCAACAGGTGCCATCCAAGAATGCCTAGGTTAGAGCCATTTTCTTGCTCTTAAACCCTACTTGCAAGGGTTTTGCTCCTAGTTGCAAAGAATGGAAGAAATCTCTACAACTTAGGACAATCAAACCTGCAAATCAACTTTAAAGAAGACAAATACAATGAATACTCAGAATTGCAACGAATTACACCATCTAGTCCGTACTGGACCGTACAAGCAATGAAAACAAGAGTAAAACTGTCAAAAACTGGTGGAAACAATGTTGCTTCACAAACCAAAAACTTGCTCTTGCATTTCCAATACTCCAACTTGTACAATGAAGTGAATTTTGTCTTTTATGCTCTTGTTTCAGTCGGTTCAACCAACTTTTAACGCCTATAACAAAAAATGCAACTTTTGCAAGAAATTGCAAAATGTTGCTCAACAACTTTTGGCTCCAAGACGCAATTTTGCATTCTTATGCATTTTAAGACTTCTGAAGGTCCTCAAACACCCTAGAAGACCTAAACACAACTCAATTGACCCCTAATACATGAATGCATTCATCCGGAGTACTTTACCCGTGAACTACGTAAGCATCTCACTTCTCAGGCTGTCAGCATCCTGTACACAATTGACTCAAATCAAAACTTGGACAACTCAACCATGGCTCTACTTGCATTTCACAGACAATGCAATTTTATGCCTCACCGGTGACCTGGCAAGATGGGACTAAAACTCTTCACTAGTCAAATCTCCTGCTCCAAACAATTTGGAAATCTTCAAGGGCACTCAGAGGGCTTTCCATTCATGTGTCACTTGGTCTTGCACCAATCCCCATGTGCTCATAAAACACACCTTTTTTGCTGTCCTAACCCACCTACTCCCAGCGGTGAGCCTAGGGCTTCATTGTTTCTCCTCCTCCTGGACCTGCAACACCGCACACCCTCTTCTAAAGCTATGTACAGACCCTAACATAGCATTTTTAGTGATTTCAACAGGTGCCATCCAAGAATGCCTAGGTTAGAGCCATTTTCTTGCTCTTAAACCCTACTTGCAAGGGTTTTGCTCCTAGTTGCAAAGAATGGAAGAAATCTCTACAACTTAGGACAATCAAACCTGCAAATCAACTTTAAAGAAGACAAATACAATGAATACTCAGAATTGCAACGAATTACACCATCTAGTCCGTACTGGACCGTACAAGCAATGAAAACAAGAGTAAAACTGTCAAAAACTGGTGGAAACAATGTTGCTTCACAAACCAAAAACTTGCTCTTGCATTTCCAATACTCCAACTTGTACAATGAAGTGAATTTTGTCTTTTATGCTCTTGTTTCAGTCGGTTCAACCAACTTTTAACGCCTATAACAAAAAATGCAACTTTTGCAAGAAATTGCAAAATGTTGCTCAACAACTTTTGGCTCCAAGACGCAATTTTGCATTCTTATGCATTTTAAGACTTCTGAAGGTCCTCAAACACCCTAGAAGACCTAAACACAACTCAATTGACCCCTAATACATGAATGCATTCATCCGGAGTACTTTACCCGTGAACTACGTAAGCATCTCACTTCTCAGGCTGTCAGCATCCTGTACACAATTGACTCAAATCAAAACTTGGACAACTCAACCATGGCTCTACTTGCATTTCACAGACAATGCAATTTTATGCCTCACCGGTGACCTGGCAAGATGGGACTAAAACTCTTCACTAGTCAAATCTCCTGCTCCAAACAATTTGGAAATCTTCAAGGGCACTCAGAGGGCTTTCCATTCATGTGTCACTTGGTCTTGCACCAATCCCCATGTGCTCATAAAACACACCTTTTTTGCTGTCCTAACCCACCTACTCCCAGCGGTGAGCCTAGGGCTTCATTGTTTCTCCTCCTCCTGGACCTGCAACACCGCACACCCTCTTCTAAAGCTATGTACAGACCCTAACATAGCATTTTTAGTGATTTCAACAGGTGCCATCCAAGAATGCCTAGGTTAGAGCCATTTTCTTGCTCTTAAACCCTACTTGCAAGGGTTTTGCTCCTAGTTGCAAAGAATGGAAGAAATCTCTACAACTTAGGACAATCAAACCTGCAAATCAACTTTAAAGAAGACAAATACAATGAATACTCAGAATTGCAACGAATTACACCATCTAGTCCGTACTGGACCGTACAAGCAATGAAAACAAGAGTAAAACTGTCAAAAACTGGTGGAAACAATGTTGCTTCACAAACCAAAAACTTGCTCTTGCATTTCCAATACTCCAACTTGTACAATGAAGTGAATTTTGTCTTTTATGCTCTTGTTTCAGTCGGTTCAACCAACTTTTAACGCCTATAACAAAAAATGCAACTTTTGCAAGAAATTGCAAAATGTTGCTCAACAACTTTTGGCTCCAAGACGCAATTTTGCATTCTTATGCATTTTAAGACTTCTGAAGGTCCTCAAACACCCTAGAAGACCTAAACACAACTCAATTGACCCCTAATACATGAATGCATTCATCCGGAGTACTTTACCCGTGAACTACGTAAGCATCTCACTTCTCAGGCTGTCAGCATCCTGTACACAATTGACTCAAATCAAAACTTGGACAACTCAACCATGGCTCTACTTGCATTTCACAGACAATGCAATTTTATGCCTCACCGGTGACCTGGCAAGATGGGACTAAAACTCTTCACTAGTCAAATCTCCTGCTCCAAACAATTTGGAAATCTTCAAGGGCACTCAGAGGGCTTTCCATTCATGTGTCACTTGGTCTTGCACCAATCCCCATGTGCTCATAAAACACACCTTTTTTGCTGTCCTAACCCACCTACTCCCAGCGGTGAGCCTAGGGCTTCATTGTTTCTCCTCCTCCTGGACCTGCAACACCGCACACCCTCTTCTAAAGCTATGTACAGACCCTAACATAGCATTTTTAGTGATTTCAACAGGTGCCATCCAAGAATGCCTAGGTTAGAGCCATTTTCTTGCTCTTAAACCCTACTTGCAAGGGTTTTGCTCCTAGTTGCAAAGAATGGAAGAAATCTCTACAACTTAGGACAATCAAACCTGCAAATCAACTTTAAAGAAGACAAATACAATGAATACTCAGAATTGCAACGAATTACACCATCTAGTCCGTACTGGACCGTACAAGCAATGAAAACAAGAGTAAAACTGTCAAAAACTGGTGGAAACAATGTTGCTTCACAAACCAAAAACTTGCTCTTGCATTTCCAATACTCCAACTTGTACAATGAAGTGAATTTTGTCTTTTATGCTCTTGTTTCAGTCGGTTCAACCAACTTTTAACGCCTATAACAAAAAATGCAACTTTTGCAAGAAATTGCAAAATGTTGCTCAACAACTTTTGGCTCCAAGACGCAATTTTGCATTCTTATGCATTTTAAGACTTCTGAAGGTCCTCAAACACCCTAGAAGACCTAAACACAACTCAATTGACCCCTAATACATGAATGCATTCATCCGGAGTACTTTACCCGTGAACTACGTAAGCATCTCACTTCTCAGGCTGTCAGCATCCTGTACACAATTGACTCAAATCAAAACTTGGACAACTCAACCATGGCTCTACTTGCATTTCACAGACAATGCAATTTTATGCCTCACCGGTGACCTGGCAAGATGGGACTAAAACTCTTCACTAGTCAAATCTCCTGCTCCAAACAATTTGGAAATCTTCAAGGGCACTCAGAGGGCTTTCCATTCATGTGTCACTTGGTCTTGCACCAATCCCCATGTGCTCATAAAACACACCTTTTTTGCTGTCCTAACCCACCTACTCCCAGCGGTGAGCCTAGGGCTTCATTGTTTCTCCTCCTCCTGGACCTGCAACACCGCACACCCTCTTCTAAAGCTATGTACAGACCCTAACATAGCATTTTTAGTGATTTCAACAGGTGCCATCCAAGAATGCCTAGGTTAGAGCCATTTTCTTGCTCTTAAACCCTACTTGCAAGGGTTTTGCTCCTAGTTGCAAAGAATGGAAGAAATCTCTACAACTTAGGACAATCAAACCTGCAAATCAACTTTAAAGAAGACAAATACAATGAATACTCAGAATTGCAACGAATTACACCATCTAGTCCGTACTGGACCGTACAAGCAATGAAAACAAGAGTAAAACTGTCAAAAACTGGTGGAAACAATGTTGCTTCACAAACCAAAAACTTGCTCTTGCATTTCCAATACTCCAACTTGTACAATGAAGTGAATTTTGTCTTTTATGCTCTTGTTTCAGTCGGTTCAACCAACTTTTAACGCCTATAACAAAAAATGCAACTTTTGCAAGAAATTGCAAAATGTTGCTCAACAACTTTTGGCTCCAAGACGCAATTTTGCATTCTTATGCATTTTAAGACTTCTGAAGGTCCTCAAACACCCTAGAAGACCTAAACACAACTCAATTGACCCCTAATACATGAATGCATTCATCCGGAGTACTTTACCCGTGAACTACGTAAGCATCTCACTTCTCAGGCTGTCAGCATCCTGTACACAATTGACTCAAATCAAAACTTGGACAACTCAACCATGGCTCTACTTGCATTTCACAGACAATGCAATTTTATGCCTCACCGGTGACCTGGCAAGATGGGACTAAAACTCTTCACTAGTCAAATCTCCTGCTCCAAACAATTTGGAAATCTTCAAGGGCACTCAGAGGGCTTTCCATTCATGTGTCACTTGGTCTTGCACCAATCCCCATGTGCTCATAAAACACACCTTTTTTGCTGTCCTAACCCACCTACTCCCAGCGGTGAGCCTAGGGCTTCATTGTTTCTCCTCCTCCTGGACCTGCAACACCGCACACCCTCTTCTAAAGCTATGTACAGACCCTAACATAGCATTTTTAGTGATTTCAACAGGTGCCATCCAAGAATGCCTAGGTTAGAGCCATTTTCTTGCTCTTAAACCCTACTTGCAAGGGTTTTGCTCCTAGTTGCAAAGAATGGAAGAAATCTCTACAACTTAGGACAATCAAACCTGCAAATCAACTTTAAAGAAGACAAATACAATGAATACTCAGAATTGCAACGAATTACACCATCTAGTCCGTACTGGACCGTACAAGCAATGAAAACAAGAGTAAAACTGTCAAAAACTGGTGGAAACAATGTTGCTTCACAAACCAAAAACTTGCTCTTGCATTTCCAATACTCCAACTTGTACAATGAAGTGAATTTTGTCTTTTATGCTCTTGTTTCAGTCGGTTCAACCAACTTTTAACGCCTATAACAAAAAATGCAACTTTTGCAAGAAATTGCAAAATGTTGCTCAACAACTTTTGGCTCCAAGACGCAATTTTGCATTCTTATGCATTTTAAGACTTCTGAAGGTCCTCAAACACCCTAGAAGACCTAAACACAACTCAATTGACCCCTAATACATGAATGCATTCATCCGGAGTACTTTACCCGTGAACTACGTAAGCATCTCACTTCTCAGGCTGTCAGCATCCTGTACACAATTGACTCAAATCAAAACTTGGACAACTCAACCATGGCTCTACTTGCATTTCACAGACAATGCAATTTTATGCCTCACCGGTGACCTGGCAAGATGGGACTAAAACTCTTCACTAGTCAAATCTCCTGCTCCAAACAATTTGGAAATCTTCAAGGGCACTCAGAGGGCTTTCCATTCATGTGTCACTTGGTCTTGCACCAATCCCCATGTGCTCATAAAACACACCTTTTTTGCTGTCCTAACCCACCTACTCCCAGCGGTGAGCCTAGGGCTTCATTGTTTCTCCTCCTCCTGGACCTGCAACACCGCACACCCTCTTCTAAAGCTATGTACAGACCCTAACATAGCATTTTTAGTGATTTCAACAGGTGCCATCCAAGAATGCCTAGGTTAGAGCCATTTTCTTGCTCTTAAACCCTACTTGCAAGGGTTTTGCTCCTAGTTGCAAAGAATGGAAGAAATCTCTACAACTTAGGACAATCAAACCTGCAAATCAACTTTAAAGAAGACAAATACAATGAATACTCAGAATTGCAACGAATTACACCATCTAGTCCGTACTGGACCGTACAAGCAATGAAAACAAGAGTAAAACTGTCAAAAACTGGTGGAAACAATGTTGCTTCACAAACCAAAAACTTGCTCTTGCATTTCCAATACTCCAACTTGTACAATGAAGTGAATTTTGTCTTTTATGCTCTTGTTTCAGTCGGTTCAACCAACTTTTAACGCCTATAACAAAAAATGCAACTTTTGCAAGAAATTGCAAAATGTTGCTCAACAACTTTTGGCTCCAAGACGCAATTTTGCATTCTTATGCATTTTAAGACTTCTGAAGGTCCTCAAACACCCTAGAAGACCTAAACACAACTCAATTGACCCCTAATACATGAATGCATTCATCCGGAGTACTTTACCCGTGAACTACGTAAGCATCTCACTTCTCAGGCTGTCAGCATCCTGTACACAATTGACTCAAATCAAAACTTGGACAACTCAACCATGGCTCTACTTGCATTTCACAGACAATGCAATTTTATGCCTCACCGGTGACCTGGCAAGATGGGACTAAAACTCTTCACTAGTCAAATCTCCTGCTCCAAACAATTTGGAAATCTTCAAGGGCACTCAGAGGGCTTTCCATTCATGTGTCACTTGGTCTTGCACCAATCCCCATGTGCTCATAAAACACACCTTTTTTGCTGTCCTAACCCACCTACTCCCAGCGGTGAGCCTAGGGCTTCATTGTTTCTCCTCCTCCTGGACCTGCAACACCGCACACCCTCTTCTAAAGCTATGTACAGACCCTAACATAGCATTTTTAGTGATTTCAACAGGTGCCATCCAAGAATGCCTAGGTTAGAGCCATTTTCTTGCTCTTAAACCCTACTTGCAAGGGTTTTGCTCCTAGTTGCAAAGAATGGAAGAAATCTCTACAACTTAGGACAATCAAACCTGCAAATCAACTTTAAAGAAGACAAATACAATGAATACTCAGAATTGCAACGAATTACACCATCTAGTCCGTACTGGACCGTACAAGCAATGAAAACAAGAGTAAAACTGTCAAAAACTGGTGGAAACAATGTTGCTTCACAAACCAAAAACTTGCTCTTGCATTTCCAATACTCCAACTTGTACAATGAAGTGAATTTTGTCTTTTATGCTCTTGTTTCAGTCGGTTCAACCAACTTTTAACGCCTATAACAAAAAATGCAACTTTTGCAAGAAATTGCAAAATGTTGCTCAACAACTTTTGGCTCCAAGACGCAATTTTGCATTCTTATGCATTTTAAGACTTCTGAAGGTCCTCAAACACCCTAGAAGACCTAAACACAACTCAATTGACCCCTAATACATGAATGCATTCATCCGGAGTACTTTACCCGTGAACTACGTAAGCATCTCACTTCTCAGGCTGTCAGCATCCTGTACACAATTGACTCAAATCAAAACTTGGACAACTCAACCATGGCTCTACTTGCATTTCACAGACAATGCAATTTTATGCCTCACCGGTGACCTGGCAAGATGGGACTAAAACTCTTCACTAGTCAAATCTCCTGCTCCAAACAATTTGGAAATCTTCAAGGGCACTCAGAGGGCTTTCCATTCATGTGTCACTTGGTCTTGCACCAATCCCCATGTGCTCATAAAACACACCTTTTTTGCTGTCCTAACCCACCTACTCCCAGCGGTGAGCCTAGGGCTTCATTGTTTCTCCTCCTCCTGGACCTGCAACACCGCACACCCTCTTCTAAAGCTATGTACAGACCCTAACATAGCATTTTTAGTGATTTCAACAGGTGCCATCCAAGAATGCCTAGGTTAGAGCCATTTTCTTGCTCTTAAACCCTACTTGCAAGGGTTTTGCTCCTAGTTGCAAAGAATGGAAGAAATCTCTACAACTTAGGACAATCAAACCTGCAAATCAACTTTAAAGAAGACAAATACAATGAATACTCAGAATTGCAACGAATTACACCATCTAGTCCGTACTGGACCGTACAAGCAATGAAAACAAGAGTAAAACTGTCAAAAACTGGTGGAAACAATGTTGCTTCACAAACCAAAAACTTGCTCTTGCATTTCCAATACTCCAACTTGTACAATGAAGTGAATTTTGTCTTTTATGCTCTTGTTTCAGTCGGTTCAACCAACTTTTAACGCCTATAACAAAAAATGCAACTTTTGCAAGAAATTGCAAAATGTTGCTCAACAACTTTTGGCTCCAAGACGCAATTTTGCATTCTTATGCATTTTAAGACTTCTGAAGGTCCTCAAACACCCTAGAAGACCTAAACACAACTCAATTGACCCCTAATACATGAATGCATTCATCCGGAGTACTTTACCCGTGAACTACGTAAGCATCTCACTTCTCAGGCTGTCAGCATCCTGTACACAATTGACTCAAATCAAAACTTGGACAACTCAACCATGGCTCTACTTGCATTTCACAGACAATGCAATTTTATATAGAAAATCGTCACTCACAGAAGCTAGCACCATAAAATGGGTTTTGGATAATTATTGTATGGTGTCTAGTCAACAAATCAATAAAGATAAAATCAAGGCCTTTCTTCTTCAATACGAGAATGGCAATGCAAAGAAGGATTGCTACCATATTAGGGTTCGTAATTGGCAAACTTTTGATGGTATGTTTGGGGGTACCACTTTTTAGTGGGATGTTCTAGAAACACAATTTGGAACAAAACAATAGAGAAGCGCAACAAGAAAATAGAGAATTGGAAAGGATGGTTGCTTACCACTGTTGGGCGAATAACTATGATAAAGTTAGTTTTGGCCGCCATCCCAATATAAATGCTTTCTACAATGGAAATTACAAATGGCTTAAAGCAAGCAATCACTAATTAGCAAAAGAGATTTCTTTGGGAAAGAGCAAATGAGAACCACAAGATTCCCCTTGTTGACTGAGATAATGTCAAACAACCAAAAGAAGCGGGTCGAACTGGAATAAAGGACATTGTAACCCAAAACCATGTCTTGGAAGAAAAACTAGTTTGGCAAATGCAGAGTTATAGGACTCTGTGAGTCCAGAGGCAGGTCGACCATGCAAAGTCCAAAGGACCTTGGACTCAGAATCGATCGAATTTAGCTGGGTCTGCTTAGACTCACCAAGTCTCAAGCCTGAGACTCTATCGTGCCCAGCCACAAATAAAAAGCAAAAAAATATAAAATGGTTTGTTTTCACTTGCACAGAAAGGTTAAGAATGTTTTCCTTCTTACCCTAAAAAGTTATTTTTATTGTTTGCAAACACGAGAAGGAGAGAACAAGAGGCATTTAAACAAAAATATTGAGGCATTGAAGAGCAGACCAACATATAGATTGAAGAGGGGATTGTGATTGTTGAATGTTTGTGCAAGTTAGTAGCTTGCATTCAAGCATTTAAAAAAGTTAAAGAAGGATTTGGAAGATCCTCTACAAATTTGAAGCTACATTTCTTCAATTTTGAAGCAAATTTAAAGAGGCAAGTTATATTTTTTTTGTTATTTTTTTAAATTTTTTTTACTTTCATATTTCTATTTAATTGTACATTTGTTTTGTTTTTGTTTCATTTTATGTTGATGGAAAAAATATGAAATCCTTGTTTTTTTACTTTCTATTATTTATTTTTAAGTTTTAACTTAATTAGAATAAGAGACATTATGCTGATTTTTTTCATTTATAATATATTGCAACATAATGTCTCAACCTATCAGTAGTAGAAGTGGTGCCCCAAAGGCAACCTTGGTTAGAAAGGATAAGGCTTGGAAACATAACATTTCCAAATTAAAAAAAAAGAGAAGTAACATGTATTCATTGCAAAACAAAATATAATGGGGGAGGTATTAACAGACTGAAATATTAAATTGCACAAATAGAATGTCATGATGTCAAACCATGCAAACTAGCACCCCCTGAGGCTATATGTGAAGTGCAAACTCAAATAGAGGACTTTGAAGAGAAAAAAGAATTAAAAAGAAAGCAAATGGAAGAAATGACAAACATTGGTGGAGAGGCTTCTTCAAATCTTCGGCCTCCATTTCTTGCATCTGGAAGTACTAGTAGTGCAAGTGTCAGCATTGGGCCTCAGATTCGTAAAAATAAATCCACATTACATTCACTTTTTGTTCCATGTAAAACTCCAGGTACCCAACCATCGTTTGAAAGCATGGGTTCGAATAAGGAGAAACGGGATGTTGCAAAAATTGTCATAATGTTCCATTTCATGCAGCGAGGTATTCATTATTATTTTGATTTCTATGTCTTAATTTTTTTGCTTTTAAGAAATTAAGAATTTAAGAGTATACCACATTGATTAATATTCATTTTTAAAGTTACAAGTAAAACTTAATAGTTAATAGTAAATACTTATTTTGTTTATTTAATTTGTTTTAGGTCTCCATATTGGCAAATTATGGTAGATGTCATTATTGTTTGTGGTCAGCGGTTCAAAGCCCCTAATGATGAGGAGATAAAAGGCCCTATTTTGAGTCAAAAGGTGGTTGATGTTAAAGCCAAAAATTGTCGAGTAGTGTGAGATATGGAGGAAGGGTTGCACCATCATGACTGTTGGTTGGACTGACAAAAAAAATAGAACACTGCTTAATTTTCTTGTCTCCTCATTAGGTAATTGTACTTTGTATTTTGTGTAGTACATTTATTATTGATTTTTAAAATTTTTTATTTTACTAATTCGCTTTTTTTTCTTTTTTAGGTAGCACAGTGTTTTTGAAGTCAATTGATGCTTCTAGGAATATAAAATATGTTGAGTATCTTTGTGGGGTGTTGGAGGAAGTGTTGGAGGAGGTGGGTGAGGAGAATGTGGTGCAAATAATGACCGATAATGCAACAAATTATGTTGGTGTAGAGACTAGAAAAAATATTTGTAAATACATGTATAATCATGCCCGGGTTCTCAACCTTATGATAAATTCCACAAATAAGAAAGAGTTGGCTCATCTAGGTTTTACCTGATTTGCAACAAATTTTATCATGTTGCAATCTTTGCTTCAGTCCAAGGCCAGATTGAAACATATGTTTGTAAGTGAGTGGACCGCATCATCATATGCAAAGACCACTACAGGGATTGAGACGGTTGATCGGGTTTTTGATGAGCATAGCTTTTGACAACCGACCAAGGAGATTGTGCAGGTAATTATCTATTATATTTTTGTTCTCATTTCCATCTCATTTCCTTATAGTTATTCACAGTTGTTTATCTAAATCTTATAAACTTAAATATTAATGTTTCAACTTGTGATCACAATTCATAGAGCCTTTTGTTGTTCTCCTACAACTTGTTGATGCAAAGAATCCCTCAATGGGCTACATTTGCAAGGGCATGGACAGGGTGAAGGAGGCCATTAAAGCCATATATTCAGGGAATTGGGCTAAGTATGGTCCCATATGGAAGGTCATTGATCGATAATGGCACAATCTGCTTCACAAGCCTATACATGCAGTTGTCTACTACCTTAATCTAACGTTCCAATTTTGCTTAAATTTCAAGGCCGATGACGAGGTGTGGAGTGGGCTCTACGAAGTTGTAGAACGAATGTCACTTGAATCATCAGTTGGAGCACACATAGTCTGTGAGATAGAGATGTTTAGGAATGCACAAGGAGACTTTTTCTCACGAGACATATGCAAGCATAACTGGAGACAAATGATGTCAGGTAAAAATCTATTCAAGGCATAGTTTAGAATTTAAATCTTAAAATTTTCTATCTATGATTCTATTACCATTATCATAAACTAAAAGTTATAGAATAAAAATGATTTTTATTATTTTTTGTTTCAGATGCATGGTAGTAAGGTGCCAAATCTATAGAAGATTATAGTTCATATCTTGAGCCAACCATTTAGTGCTTCGGGATGTGAGCGCAATTGGAGCACGTTTGAGCATATTCACTCCAAAAAGTGCAATAGGTTGGCGTTGCAAAGGTTGAATAATCTTGTATATGTTTATTACAACCTTTGCCTCCATCACAAACAAATATTGGGCACTGACAGATCTCTTATCACTTTAGACGAGGTTGATCCATAGGTAGAGTGGAACACTGAGGTTGATGATCTTGTCTTCAGCAATGAAGACTTGGAATGGGTTGATTAGGTGGATCGAGAGACGGAGGCAGTAGCAATGGCAAAGCGTGAAGAGGTCCATTGGAGGACCCCAAGTCCGAGGATGATGTGGATGAAGATTTTGATATCACTAAGGCTGAGCCTGAGACAAAAGCAAATATCATGGCTGCAGAACGTTCCAGGACCTATATTAGGCACACACGTAGGACGTTTGCAAGGTCGAGTGATCACTGATATTGGCTCCTCTGAGCCTTAGACTTATAGGCTCTATTTTTTATGTTGTTAAATGTTTTGAACTTTTGATGCCATGGATTTCATATTCCATGAATTTTGTAGACATTTGACACTATTTATATTTATAATACGTTATTTAGTTTAGCTTATTTCCTTTAGCTCAAGCCTAAAATTTGCATTTATACTTATGTGATCAATGGAAACTTGTGTATGTGTTCAAATTACCTTCTATTTGATGAGATTATTATGTCTTTAAGGTTTATTTATTAAATGATGCATGAAACAAGTTTTAAATCCTTAAAAATCTTTGATTTTTTTGGGTTTTTTAATTTGTCGAGTCTTGGCCAAGTTTTTGCCGAGTTCAGGCACCGAGCCTAAGTCTGAGTCAAAAATCAGCTTGTCGAGTCCAAATTGAGTTTGAGTCTTGTAACTATGGGAAAATGTACAAGGACCCACAAACCTTATGGTGTCAGATACTTTGAAAGGAATACCTAGATGACGACTCCCCGTAAAGAATCCCAACCATAGCAAATCCACCCAATGGATCTGCAATATGGGAAAATGTACAAGGACCCACAAACCTTATGGTGTCAGATACTTTGAAAGGAATACCTAGATGACGACTCCCCGAAAAGAATCCCAACCATAGCAAATCCACCCAATGGATCTGCAATATGGAGCTTCATGAATAAATGCAAGGATATTATCACATAGCACATTTCATGGAAGATTAGAAACGAGACATGTGACTTTTTGGACAGATTCTTGGAATAGTTACAAATCATTAGCGAACGTTCTTGGTATGGAAAGGGCCAAAGACATCACCACAACAATAATTGGAGAGAAGGTTAGCGATTACATGGATGTATTATGGAGTTGTGGGATAGACAAATTCAATTGGAAAGATCTTAACATGTTGCATGTAGATTGCAAAAGTGCCTTAATGGAAGAACCGACACACACACATAATGTTATAGTGAATAGTCAAGATGAAATTATCTAGTGTGCTACAAAATTGGACACTTTTTCCACCTAGCTATGTTATGAACAATCTAAAAGGGAGTGGGATCAATGCTCCTGACAACCATAATTAGTGTTCTACAATTTTTAAGTTTGTTGAACTGATTCTTAAACCAATCGATGCAAATGAATAAAAGTAAAGTGCAAAAACTCAATACAAACAAGCACAAAACCATAACACCGTCATTTTTATGTAGAAACCCAGAAAGGGAAAAACCACGGTGGGATTGAGACCTACAACATTAAAATACTGTAATCAAGAGTATAATAATATTACAAGGGGAATACACATGCATTCAGGCACACTACCTAGAGCTCACTGCTTAGTTACAAGAGAGGGCTATAACCCCCGGAGGACCCACTGTCCTACAAATGTTTACAAATGATAACTTCAATGTTTGACCTGATAAAAAGCATCTACAAATGCCAAAGTGCAGTTCTAGTTAAGCACAAAGTATCTTACTTTCACTATTCTGGCACACTTCTCTGTTCTATTGTTCTGTCACACACCAAAGCATAAATCCAAAGATAGCGCATGTGAAATTGCGCACAAATGCTCATACAATATTTGCACATGAACATCAATCATAAAAATGGTCATATAGACCAGTCTTATATATCCACATCACTTAATTAGGTCACCAACATGTCGACTCCAAAAACATTTGCAAAATATGAAACGTGTACAAAGAAGTCGGCTCAATTAGATTACTAATGCATATGCAGGCCAAAACAAATTGATTATATGCTTCACATATGTCGGCTCAACAACCTCAAACTCGAAACCAATCAACAAAATCATCCCAAAGATTACACATAACACGCTACACCACTAATCATCCAAATAACCCTGTTTTTCCTTTGATGTCGGATGTCGGATCTTCAATCTTGCATGAGAGTCAATATTAGAGGCTAGGATTGTGGACTAAGCTATTCCAATGATCCAATCGACTACCTCTTCCACAGCAAAGAAAAATGTGCATCTGAAATTGAGTTCTACTCAATGTACTCATACTCTCACGAACACTGCGTTCCACCTTCTAGACTTAAGCAAAATAGACTTTGAACTTTCGGTAGAAGGATTCTGCATATTTTGGATGAAGCTTTTGATCTGAGTTGCCATCAGTGACAACACCCAAACACTCCTCAAGCACTTATCTCTTCTGGTACAGTGTCTATTGCCAACATAACAGAAGGTTGTTCTGCAAAACTATGGGCATTAAAATTTATTAATAATCTCCATGATATTCGAATTGGTAAAGATTTGATCGATTGGGATCAAATTAGGACTCAATTTGACATTCTTGAGACTCAAAGGAAGACTTTCTTTGTACTATGCAAAGTTATATGCCAGTCACCTAATTTTGTATTGACTATTGAATCTTATGTTCTCAACACTCTTTCTTGGAAAGATGGTTCTACTTTTGATCATATCACCATTTAAAAACTATACTTCGTTCTAGTTAACAAGAGGGTCACAACTAATTGGATTAATGTTGGCACTTAAATTGGTTTGAAAATGTTTGGTCTGTTAGACTTGGGCATATTTGGTATAAATCTGGGAAAGCCAAAAAGGCTAGCTTTAGATGGTTTCTCTTGCTCAAAAAACTTATTCTTAGCCATGAGCTTGTTGTGCTTGGATTTCATGCTAGAAATTATGATTTTTGTAATGTTGTCGAGCCTTTTGAGAACCTATTCTTTGAATGTCATTTTGCTAGTGCCTTGTGGTCTTTATTTTTGAGTGATTCCTTTGGGTGGAATTGTAAGGATGTTTTTAATTGAAATGGAATTCTAACTAGTTCTGTTAAAGCTTTTTCTATTGAATTAAATGCCTTTTGACTCATTTTGACTAATGAAAATTTGTGTACTATTTGGAAGAAGAGGAACGACGAAGTATTCCAAGGAAAAAGGAGATGCCCTATTGAGTTCAATAATGAGCTCACCTTCATTAACATTTCTTTGCTGGTGTCTGTTGTTATGGAGATCTCTAAAGACAAATGTATGATTCTGCTTAGAGGGTCTTACTGGTGTGTACAAAACAAAGATTAAGAGCGCCCACTTCTTTGCACGTGGCAGAGACTAGTTGAATGAAGAGGAGTTGGTTGCGTTGAAACAATATATGGACAAGAATAACATCACCAAGCCTCTTGAGACTAATAAGCCTAGGACTAAAAGAGGATAGAGAACCTACTATCAACTCGTAGTGAAAGATGTTGATTTCGAAGATGAGATCGAGCCCCCTATTAACACATGAGTGTGATTATGTTGAAAATAGTTCAAATGTTAAAGGGCTATGGGAATGAATATATTGTTGTTAGGAGGTGCCTTTAATCCACCCTCCAAATGTATTATTTGAAATTGTCTATCCTTTATAAATTTTATTTTGGCTCCTAGGGTGAACCACTCATGGGAGCAGACCAATTAAGGCACCTTGCTCCTTGATGTTTGGCCCCAAACTTGAACCACTTAACGATTAGCTTGGTTGAGCAAGAAATCTTTTCCGTGTTGTCTTGCTCCAAGTTTTGCTCCCCAAAATTCTTGGGAGAGGTATATAAGCAAGGCATCCTCCCTCATTTTAGGTAATGAAAAATTGAGAGTGTGCATGGACTAGACAATATAGAGACCAAAATTACAATTCAATTCAAGAGCAAGAGATCAAGCATCAAGGCATTGAAGATTATGAGCAATTCGTAGATCTATGCATTTGTGATGGCATCCACGATCTTCATTTCCTAAAGTCAACTATATTGAAGTCAACATTGACATCTTCATGAGCATTTTTGACATGAAGAAGGTATATGAAGGTACAAGCATTCCATTTAAGTTCTATCATCTTCTACCTAAAAACACACTTTCAATTCAAGTTTAATTTCAAGTTCTCTCTATTATGTGTGCAGGAATAGGTGACAGACCTACAGAAATAGGTACAGGGTGTGCAAAAGGAGATCTACAGTTTGCAATTCGTCAAAGTTGAAATTGTCAAGCGCAAGCAAAACTGGGCACCTTAGTCCTAGGACAAGTCAAATTGGGCGCCTTTATTCCTCCATTTCTACCTAAAATTCAAACTGCAGGTTAGTCATAGTCCACTTTGCCAGTTCATTGTCTTTTTAGCATATTTGGGTCTACTTCTTGCATCCCTCATTTACAATTTGCATAGTCATATTCCCGCACAACAAAGGACCACTGAATCCACTTTGTGCTTGAACCATCTTGAGCCTAGCAGATAATTCTCCTTCTAATTTAACTAGTAGGTATGAAATAGATTCCTAGTTTGCAAATCCTATTTCCCCCACCTCATAGTATTCCGAGCAAAAATACATCTCTAATCATCAGGTGGTTGTCTATGTCTTGTAGACCTTCGAACAAGTTGAGTTGGAGGTCCTTCCCCTCTTTTGAAGATTCAAATCTAGATGAACTCTCCTCAACTTCTTGGCTAGCTAGGGGTCTCAATTCAACTCTTCTAGGCATAGAAGGAAATTGAATTACATCTTCTTGTTTAGTCTCTTATATCTGCAATATAAGAGGAGGCTTAGTTTCTCTAAAAATAACACTTCTACTATGTATTACCTTGTATGCAATAGGGTCCCAAAGCTTTATCCTTTCACACCATAATAGTATTTGATGAAGATACATTTCACAACGTTGTTCTCCAACTTTGTTCACTTCTCCTTTGGTAACATGTGCATATGTCTTGCAACCAAAAACTCTAACATCTCTAAATGAAGGCTTTGACCTGATCATGCCTCCATAGGCATTTTATCAACAAAAGAGGATATAGGAGACCTGTTAATCAAGTAGCAAGCAGTGGCAATAACTTCATCCCAAAACTTTTGTTCTAGACCATCACCACTTAGCATACTCCTAGTCTTCTCCATCAATGTTGTGTTCATTCTTTCTACAACTCTATCCTGTTGACGGAAATACAAAGATGTATTTTGTCCATTAATGACACAATCTTTACAGAATGTGTAAAAACCATTAGAGAAAAATTCACCACCATTATCATTCCTCAAACATTTTATTTTATTTTCAGTCTACAATTCAACTATTGCTTTAAATTCTCTAAATTGACTAAAAACTTAAAATCTACTCTTTAAAAAATATACCCATGTCTTACTAAAATCATCAATAAATGAAATATAAATATGTGGATTTTCCAATAGAAGGAACATCTACATGACCAAACACATCAAAATTAATAAGATCCAAACACCACAATTTATGAGAACTCAAATAAAACTAAACACGATTTTGTTTTCCATAAATGCAATGCTCACAAAATTCAAAATCAAGATTACAATCATTTATACCTTCAACAAGATTTTTATTTTTCAAGGTCCTCCTACCCTTTTTTCCAATGTGGCCAAGTCTGTGGTGCGATAAAATAGTCTTCTATGTAGGTAAAATTTCTTCAGATTTAAGACCCTTAGGTACCTAAAAGCTATGAACATTTGCTGAAGGTGAAACACTCAAATCTTACAATGAATTATCCATATATTTTCTTTTCATAGAAGTGCTATTACACTCAATAGTGCATCCAACTTATACAATGTGTCAAATCTGACACCTCTAGCAATCACCATAGTACATCTCACCATTTTACATCTTGCATGAAAAGGACTACTTGCACACCCGTATCCATAAGTTTGCTCACATATAAAAAATTAATGTTTAGTCCAGGGATATGCAACACACCATTAACCCTTTTTACTCAACCATCAGGAAAGTTGATTCTAACTTTACCACGACCAAAAATATCTAAATGGTAATCATCACCCAAGTACACCTTACCTCTATTAATTTCTTCATACTTAGAAAATTGGTCTCTATTGGAAGCCATATGAAAAGATGCACCTATGTCAATTAACCATGCATCATTACCCGAATAAGTAGCCAAAGTTACAATGAATGCAACACCATCTTCCTTCTTAGATTCAGAATCAGAACCAAACTAATTCTTTTTCTTCTTTTCTAGTTTATAATCCTTATGGAGGTGTCCAGTTTTACCATGATTCTAGCAAATGACTTTGGACTTTCCAAGAGATTTGGATCTCCCCTTGGACTTGGATTTTTCACACTTCTCCTTGTTCTTGCATTTTTCCTTAGGTCTTCCATGAATAGTTAGGGTTTCTTTCGAATTGATGGATATCTTCCCCTACATCTCTTTACCAAGCAAGGCACCCACAACATCTTTAGATTTCAAAACACCAAAAGTAATATTGATAGGTGTAACAAGAGAATCAAATGAATCAAGCAAAGAACAAAGCAAGATTTGACATTTCTCCTCCTCCATCTTGACACAATAGATCCAATTAAGCCACAACCATACTGAATGCTTCCAAGTGGTGTGTAATTCGTCCACCCTCTTTCATTCTCAAGGAATGAAATTTATTCCTCAAGAAAATTCCATTTAATAAATATTTGACTTGATACATCTCACCAAGTTTCTTCCATAGCCTGTTTCCAGAGGTCTCTTCATGGACATTGATTAGAATAGAGTCTGCAAAGCACAATCTGATTAGACCCTTGGCTTTACAATTCATTACATCATACTGAGTAGTTGATGTAGGATCTATAGGTCTTGATACCTTCTCATCAACAACATCCCACAGATCTTGATCTATTAGAAAATCCTCAATCTTCAACTTCCACATCTCAAACTTACTTCCAAAATATTTCTCCGCTTCTATTCTCCTTGACGAACTTGCAATCTGAAAAATTCTTACAACAAGATCAAAAAGTATCTTTTGCACAAGCTCCCACTTGAATATGAATTATTTCAAAAAATGCAACAACCCACAACTAAAACCAAAGGTGATCAAGCTCTAATACCACTTGTAAGGAAGTTAAGTAGCAGAACAACTTCCAACACTAATTTTGAAAGGAGGGTACTGCAAAACTTTTATGGATCTTTACAACAATTGCAAGAACTTAATAGAAATAAGCATAAATAGCACACATACCACAACATAATGATTTACATGTAATCGTGTTTATGCATATATTATGATGCGTCTGTGTCGAGAAGGCACATCTGTGTCAAGGGTGTGCATTTGTGAAAGACGAGCGTCTATGTAGAACGACGACGCGTCTGTGATGTACAGGCGCGTTTGGGACAAGAAACCACATGTAGGTGTGTTAAAACCATGTCTGCGTTGCAAAAACGCATATGTGTCTAAGTAGGCTAGAATTGGTAGTTCTGTGATGAACATACGTTGTCGATTGGACAAGTTGCTGAGACGATACACACAAGCAAGTGCCCTAGGGAAGACAAATGAGAGATAGGCTAGAATTGACAATTTTGTGATGAACATACTTAGCCAAATAGATAAGTTGCTAAGAGGATACACTTGTAATATTCCCCTTAATGTTTTTTTTTAACAAGGTTACACACACAACCAGCAAGAAGGAACCCTACACCTTTTGATCACTGAGAGACCAAACTGGGAGGGTGAGAGCATACAGTAGCAAGGGATCGTTAGCTGCAAACTGCTAAAGTACTGAATACAATAATGGGCGGCAAGCCAGCCTCTTCCACTTATCTAGCAGGTAAACAAAGAAACTTGGTGGTAAACTAGGCAAGAGAACAAACACTCTGAAGTACAAATCACTCTACCACAATATTTCAACGGGAGGACTAAACACACATAACAAAGCTCAACTCAACCGCTTGTGCAGCAGGAGGATCATTACAACAAATATCACTCAACCACTTATGTAGTAGAAGGACTGAGTTACAAATATCAAATATAGGCGGCAAGCTAGCCTCTTCCACTTTTCAGCAGGTATGCTTACAATCCAAAAGTGGTTGATAGTACTACTATTCAACCTTACAAAATAGAGAGGAGAGATTAGAATAGAAGAACAATGCTGATCACAACTAAAAACTAATATCAAACCCAACTTCAGCATAAACAACTACTGTTGTCCTTAATTCTGAAAATGCATAAAACACAGACTAGCCACTACCGAAAACACCAAAATGCTCATAACTAATTCAAATCAATTCGGAATCACACCAAATCAAAAGAAAATGAACTGACTGACTTAAGAAAATATTTTAGAACCTCAAACCTACAACTTTAAGCCCAAATAATAACAACATGCATCCCAAGGCAGCAATGAAAAAGACGTTCCAACTGAAAAGTTTGATTTGCAACAATAAATCCAAATCAGCAAACTTGCAGCTGTAAATTGGTAGACCTCATCGCCTAGTGGTAGGAAACTTCAGAGCCAATACCGAGAATGATATAATCAATAGGTAGGGAGGTATGTTTGAAACACCGCTTCAGCCACTTCACAACCAACAACACACAAAAACACACCTTCACTCAAAAAACTGAAAACACCCCAGCAAAATCCATCACAATGAAGCTCATTCTATTCCTTAGGATGAGAAATAGGCTCTCTCACAGTTAGGTACTATCTCACAAGCACGAAACTAGCACAAGCTAGGAAGCACTCAACTTCGAAGCAATAATATGGCACAAATTCGGCAGCACTTCGTTATAAAATGTTCAAGATACCAAATGAGAGACCAAGCTCTCATATTTATAGATTCTAAGACCCCAAATTCACCTCCAAATGGCGTTCAAAATACAATTTTTTTTCATTTACATTTCATTCCCCACTCCCTCATGTGTTTGGCGTCCCCTCCTGGGCAAAAAGTTCAAACTTTTTCCTTGGTGAATAACTTGCAACTTAAAACATAATAAACACATGAAATATGCCTCCTTTTCTCACGCCACTGACTTAGAAAAATATAATATTTTTAGGTGCAAAGTATTTTTTCTATAAGTTCAAAACACATTAAATATTAACTTTAGCATAAAATTGAAATAATGGATTGAAGTGCTGAAAACCATCAAACTGAGTTGGGTCAGAACTCACAACTGAGCTGCTAAAAATAGAACTGCCTGAAATGACAATTACTAAAATAGTAAGTCCTGAAAACAACTCCAAAAATATTGTTCTTCGAACCTTGTAGCTCCACTCAAGAACCCCATAAAAACCTAGTGTAGACACCTAAAATTGTCTAGTCTAATTAAATAAATATTTTATTTATTTAATTATCCAAGCCTAATTCTTCTATTAATTAAATAAGTCTTTATTTATTTAATTAATTCATTTATCCTCTTCTAGCCCTATTTCTCATTTAAATAAATACATTTATTTATTTAAATTATCATTTTCCTAATAAATATTTTATTTATTTAATTATCCCACTTCTTCTATTAATTAAATAAATCTTTATTTATTTAATTAATTCATTAGCCTTTTCTACACATGACACATGTCATTCATCTCTTAATTCATACACTACCTACCCCTTTCATTATTTTATTATTTCCTTTACCTACCCTCTAATCCTAGCCGACCTCCTTTTTACACCTCTCAATCTTATCCCTCCATTTCATATTGTGTCTTCTATTTAAGGAGATGCCTCCTTCATTATCAAACCCTAACAACTTGATCAATTGACTACACTACGATCCTACTTGCAACCACATTCCGTTCTTTGTTGAGCTCTTGTGCATATAAAAATCTGAGAGCAAATATATCAAGCAAGATCAATGGAGATAGGAAGAATGGAGATCAAAACCCTATTGGACATGTGATGGTATAATCTTTGTGATTTCATGTGATTTGCATTGTCTTAGGTAATCTTCATATGTTATGGTGGATCTTTGTTGATTGTTAGGCTAGGGTTTTGTGGTTGGATTCATTTAGCTTTTCAATATTGTTATTATTGTTATCCATTTTCACCATATACATTTTGGCACGCCCGATGGGACTCTTGTCCCTTTGCATTTAACCTTTTTGTTGCAGATTTTGTGTTTTTGAAGTTGCAGATCGGACATTTTTCGACGACATTTTAGGTTTTTCCACGTCTGCGAACTTTCGGATCGCGTCTCTGATTTTCAGGAGCGTCTGCGGAAGCTAGAGTCACGTCTGTGTTTTTGACAAGTTTTATTTTGCAGGTCTCAGACAGGAGCGTTTGTGTTCCATAAGCGCGTCTGTGTTATTTCTGCTCGCGTCTGTGTCCGATAAGGGCGTTTGTGATTTTTGGCCGCATCTGTGAGTCACAGAACCGCGTCTGTGTCATACAGACGCGTCTGTGTCATGGGTAACAGCGTCTGTGTTTTCACTATTTTGAAATTTTCAAATTTTCATTGATTCGATTTTCGGATTTCGCACTTAGGGTTTCAGATTTGGTTTATTTTTGGACTAACCCTTTCAGATCTAGCTAACTAAGTTTGTGCAACTTGTTTTGGAAGCAAAACGTTTTTGTTGAAGGCCCCTCTTTCACAAAGTCTTTTGGGTTTCTAAAATTTACCTAACTTGTGTGCTTGCAGGAAGGGGTGATCATTTGAAACAACCCAAACTACTAACAAATTTTGTTGCAGGTCCTTGGCTAGGGTTTTGAAATTTTGTTGTGTGCCTTGTTTTCATAGATTAGCAAACACTTCCATTGGTGCACTAAAATTGAATCATTGTCTTTTGTGTCTTGAGCAATAGGCTCTTTTTGTTTAATCTTTAGAGGGCCTGTCTCCCCGTGTGGTCATTAGGACTACTAGTGAGAAGAGAACGAACCAAGTGGTAGCAAAAGAAAAACCATCTTCTTCCAAACCACTATAAATAAAAGTATTCATGATGAAAACTATGAATAACGTGTGCTAATTAGTTCATACTGACACTATGTCTCCCCATAAACCCGTTTGATCAAATTTATTTGATCATTTGTAGGGCGTAACCCCTACCGGCTGGGAGTCTTCTGTATTTACAGAGCTGAAAGTGCCGCATGTATGGCCACACGAGCGGATACCCTTACTAGCACCTTTTTGTTTTAGAAGCCCAAATCCTTCTAGTTGTTGAGGCAAGAGGTCAAACCTCTGGTAGCGGCCCACACACATACGGTTCTTAGTAGAGATACAAAGTTCGCCATGGAGAGTTTTCATGGGGACTGATGCTTGGCTAACCCGAGAAGTGAGTGCCGAGGGTGGAGCCAGTGAGGTCAAGCATCTAAGTATCCACTCTGAATAGCGTAGGCTCGGGGGTAAAACCCTATGTGGGATCAACAACTATTGTCTTGACCAGCCATAAGAATTGTGCTTGTCTTATGTTAAACATTGAAACATTCAAGACCAAACAACAAAACATTGTGTTTTTTGTGTCTTCAAGTGTATGCAAAACAACTTTACATCAAACAACACACTTTTCTTGGAGTCATTTTGAGTCTAAACACTTGCAAACATTGAGTCCTCATCAACATTGTGTCCTCTTGTCACGAAAAACAGTCAAACAGTCGGATTTGGTCACAACAAAACAACTTCACAGATTGGAAAAATTGCACAAAGTTTACAGAAACGCGTCTGTGTCTGTTTTAACCGCGTCTGAGTCATCTAAGCGCGTCTGTGAAGGGCATAATAGCGTCTGTGTGTCTAGCAGCGTCTGTGTCGAACAGAGACACGTCTGTGTCTGGGAATCACGTCTGTGAAGTATACAGAAGCGTCTGTGTCCAGAATTGAAAATTTTTACAGTCCAACAAACAAAAGAAATTAGTTTCGGAATACCTGAGCTTCCTAGGTTGTTTCTTCAGGTTTCATCTAGCATTCAACCTGTCTTTGGGTCTCATATAGTCCATCATTGCTTCACATCTCATTTTACATTCATACTTGTCTAAACTTGGGTCAAAAGGTCATTTGCTTGTCCTCATCCTACTTTGTCAACACACTACATACAACTACACTTTGCTAAGTGGTCCCTCATCAAGGTTTCTTACCTTTGGGTCTCATTTGGTCTTACTTAGAGTCAAGGTCAGCTTACCTCATCAAGAGAAACTATCATCTCTTTGGAAGTCACACCTACTCTACTACATACATACTTGGTCTTACACTTTGGACATTGCAAGTACACCTCAAGATTCATTTACACTCCATACAACTCTTGGTCTTCCATACTCTTTTCATTTTTCATCTAGTCTCTCACATCTTGGTCAAACACCTAGTTCATGGTTGAAACCCGTCTTCAAAAATCTAGGAGAAAAGCTAAAGAGGCTCAAAAGTCCGCAAACATGAGTTCTTATGAGTATGACAATGATTTATTTTTCAATCCTGAGCACACTACATTGCCTGACATGGATGTTTATAGAAACATTCCAAATGTGGAAAACGCAGACACTACAAACAACAATGCTACACACAATGACAATGTGGACAACTTTTCAATACAATCAGCAGATGTAGAAGAATCCATTATGAATCCTCATTTCAATAGATTGGTTGAAGAAATAATGAGGAGGGATCGACAATACTTCTTACACATGATGGCACAAAGTGGAGCTAAAATACCTCATGACTTTGACATGTCTCAACTTATGGAAAACCGACCCTCGCAACAAACTCACTCCAACATGGATCAAAGGAGACCTAATAGTGGAGGAAATAGAGGACCGCATATGGTACCTGAATCACCATCAGCTTTGCTTCAAAAACCAGAAGTCCCACATACACATGCTCAAACGTATGATACTTACCTTCGAAGACCATTATGGAAGCCTTATGCAGATAGATACGCTCAATCACATGCTCAAGCTATGGATCAATCAAAACAATTGGACATTTAAAGGCATGCTCAAAATTTGGACACAAGGAAACCCCGTGTCAAATTTGGGGGCAACACAATAGAACATGACATGCCTATAGAATATGGTATACATGCACAAAATAGATATGGGGTTCCTCAAAATGAAGCTATACCAAGTGCTCCCTATATGCCGCATCAATATAGACCTCCTCCATATGAACATGTGTATGATCAATATCATCCGTACATGCAACAAGCTCCTCCTCAAATTGGTGTCTCAAACATGGGGTATGCTACAAGAAATCGATCTCCACCTAAGAGCAATTTGGAGCAACAAATCAGAGATTTACAAAAGAAAATGGAGGACATGAGTACACCAAAACCAACATACACTATGAGAGACATATGTCCTTATCCATTTGATAAGAGCATTCCAATGCCTCCATTTCCTGCACACTTTGTGACGCCAAAATTTGACAAGTATAGAGGAAAAGGAGACCCCAAGGCATACATACGACAATTTTTCACAGCTTGCATTGAGGTAGCAGCAGAAGAAACATATTTGATGAGGTTGTTCCCACAAAGCTTAGGCGATCAAGCTATGGAATGGTTCTCTCAATTACCACCTGGTATTAAGTCATGGGGTGACTTAGCAGAGGCATTTATCCAACATTTCTCCTACAATATAGAAACAGATATCTCAGTCACTACTTTGTGCAATACTAAGCAAAAGGAGGGAGAATCTTTTGCATCATTTTTACAAAGATGGAGAAATCTAGCTAGCAGATGCTCTTGCGAAATCCCATAGAAACAAATGGTAGAAATGTTCACTCAAAATGTTAACAAGGATATTGGCTATGATCTAAGGAAAGCTTGTTTGTCCACCTTCAAGGATGTTATTGAAAAGGGCTTAGCAACAGAAAAGGTCTTAATTGAACAAGGAGTCATTAAGATATTCAAGGAAAACAAAGATGACTTTAAAGGAAAAGACAAGCCAAGATTTTGGAATAAAAACAAGAACACAGTCAATGATGGTGTTGTTGATGCCAACACAGTGCGACCCAAATTCATCTTTTCGGGATCAAGTTCTACAAATATTCAAGTGAATACTCAAACAACTTCTAGATCACGAAGGAAGTACACCCCATTGGGAGAACCACTTGAATCAGTCTTCAAAAAGCTTGTGGCAAACAAAGTGATCACAGTTCCAGATTTTCCTCCATACGAACCAAAGGTCAAACCAAATTGGTGGAATGATGATGAGTATTGTGAATTTCATAAGAGCAAGGGTCATAAAACAGGTAATTGTCATCGACTGAAGAATATTGTGCAAGATCTCATTGATAGAGGTGATATTGAGATTGAGGGACACTCATCCAATCAAGAACATGAGATGTTTAAGGAACCCTTCCCAAAGCATGACAAGGGAAAAGCCAAAGTCACAGATGATCAAGCCAACTATACTAGAGCACCTTACAACTATGACTCAACTATCAATCACATCTCAATGGACAATCATATCTCTACTATTACCATCAAGAACAAAAACCCTGAGAATCCTCCTCAGAGACCCAAGATTGTTCTAAGAGGTGTTGGATCTTCTTCCGAACCTACCTCTGAATGTCATGTTACAACTCGTCGAGGTAAAATTACGTTGCCAGGTGCCTCTACTAAAAATACCAATCCTTCATCAACCAAACCTGAGTATGACCTCGTAGAACAGTTAGGGAAGACACCCGCGCTCATCTCCATCCTTGAGCTCTTATGCATATCCCCTGCTCATAAAGCTATTCTTGACAAAATCTTGAGAGACATTGCCGTTCCTACTGATCTGAATGTGGACCAGTTTCAAGCCATGGTGGGATACCTTTCCATTCCACATTCCCTTACATTCACAAAGGCCAATGTGAACCAAAAATTTCTTCTCTCTTATATTGAAGCTATGGATATTTCTTCTAAGAATCATGTTCTTGCCATTGAGAAATTTGTAAATTCTTTTTTGAGTTCTTTACAATCTGCCATAGATGTTATTGATAAGCAAATTTTTCTTGGTGATTTTTCTGTACCTACTGCTGATTGGCATAAGCTTGCTAAAGATTTCTTTATAGCTGAATGTAATGATTTTGTTTTAGCCAAAGTTCTTAAACAGTCTGCTCAGGATGCTGCTGAAATTTCTAGGCAAGAGGCCCATGATCAATCCATGGTGGATGCAGATTAGCTACCTCCAGAGAAATCCATTGCTGAACTAATAAATGTTAAATTTTCCTCTCTTCAGAGAGATTTGCAGAAACAAATTCAAAAGGAGGTTCGTGTTGCCATCTCTCCTAATTCTGTGGATGTTTCTAAGACTAAGGCAAAGTCTAAGAATCATAAGAATAAGAAGAAGAAATTGTCTTCCCAACAGAATTTATTTTCTCAGCAAAATAAGCCTTCACAGCAAAATAAGCCTTCACAGCAAAAGAAGCCTTCTATGCCAAAAAACGGGCTTCGCTCCGGGTCTTCTACCCGGAGGAACACATCAATTGTCTCTGGAAGGCAGCTCTCAAGATCCCCATCAAGGCAGAGAAGAGGTCGGTCTGTCCAGTTTGCAGAACCGCCCTCCTCCTCCTTCGGAAACAAGGGACTATTAAAAAATCCCTCTTCTGGAAAGAATCCGAATCAGAACTTTGGGGGTTTTCAGAGACAGAATCCAAGGCCTTTTCAGAATCAAAGACAGAATCAGGGACACCAGTTTTCTTTCAATCGGGGTCGAAGTCGCTCTGTTCAGAGGGCTCCTCCAAAAGCTTCTGCTCCCGGCTTCGTGTAAGTTTTTGGGGACCTGTCATTAGCCTTGAAATCTTCTCTCTTATTCTTTTCTCTAGAAAGACTCCTGCTGAGGTTGAACATCGGATTTCTAATCCGGCTATTCATAATCTTTCCTCACGACATCTTTCTTTTGATAAGAGGAGAGTTCTTGGCCTCGAGTTGAAGTATATTCCCCGTCCTCCCCCTATGTTGCCTCAAGATATTCTTTCAGAATACAGAGCTTTTGCTAGAAGGATCCGTCTTCGTTCTTTTTTCGGCGAAGATCCAGTTGTTCCTGTTGATATTAATCTTGCTTTTTCAGGCATTTTTCCATATCAGTTTCGGTCTTCCAACTCTTCTTGGAATCCTCCGAATCCATCTTTGAAGCTCGAAGACATTATTAAAGTTGGGGAGAGTATTGTTTCTCAAAAAATGGCAGGTGTCTCTTTTTCTGCATCTCCTATGCTACCTTCCAGGCTTCTCAAAGCCCTCAAATCTCTTCGAAGAGATCCTTCCATAATTATCAAACCAGCAGACAAAAATTTGGGTCTTGTCGTTTTGGATAAATCTTGGTATGTTAATGAGGGCAAGCGGCAACTTGGTGATCATAATGTTTACTGTTTGGTTGAAGAGGTACCTTGGAAGGTAATGCAAATTGAACTTCAAGCTATTCTTTCTAGGTATTCTTTTTTCCTTAAGAATGTCGAAAGATTTCTTTTGAAGAATCCAATTTCTCAAGCACGTCCATGTGCTTTTTACCTCTTGCCTAAAATTCATAAGCCCACCTTGGTTGGTAGACCTATTTGTTCTTATTCAGGATACTTCCTTGAGCCTGTTTCTAAGTTTCTGCATTTTATGCTTCTCCCAATTTTGTTGGCTCAACCTAACCATCTTGCAGATTC